>NC_034412.1:33383816-33385019 GCF_002078875.1 Numida meleagris | reverse complement strand
GGCTAATAGCATCCACTTCCAAAGGGTGAAGGACTCATCCTGGCATCTACTGATATCTCTGTCAATTGCTGAGTCTCTGGCAGTACTTCCCAGCTGGCGGGCTTCTGTACTGTCTAGCAGTGCACTGTTGGCCCCGCTGTCCCAGCATCGAAGTAGCCAGCTGACAATGCGTTCAACTGGGTGCCGTGTTTTCAAACTGTCTCTCCCTCTCTGGGATAGTATTGAATAAGGCCCGATAAGCATAAGCTAGGCCCCAAATTATTTGTGCCTCCTCAGATTCACCAGAGCCCTCACATCCCTGTCTCAAATATTTGCTTAGGCTCTCAGGATCTTCCAGATGTTTAGGTGTAAAGTTCCATGACACCGGAGATGCCCATCTCTTTAAGGTCTCTCCCAAGTTTCTCCACACTCCCTGCCACTCTGTATTCTCTGGCTTTAGAGAGGGCTTCCTCAAAAAATAGATACTGTGTGAAATGAGTAGTTGTAGTGCATTCAAGGAGATTAGCAACATGATCAAATGGGCATTCAGAAAATGCATCAAGGATTCAAAGGAGAGACTGGGAGATGATTTTAAAATCCCAAGTTCTACAAAATTAGCAGCTTCCTCTGGAGCTGTACGCCACATTGTATACATTTTTTTTTTTTCTCTTTACAAAGACAGGCTACCAGCAGCCAAAAAAAAAAGTTTACAAAAAGTGTACAAAAGTTTACAAAATATCCCAGAGTATTGGCAGTCTGCCTGGACTTTTCAAGGTCACGTTTGCAGTTACAGCACCTGCAGTTTCGATAACGAAGCTTTCTGAGAACAGAGAAAGATTCGTTCTAAGAGCTAAAAAGCAGTCTTAGCTTTGTTCTAAAAGCTAAAAAAACAGAATTTTGCCCTTAATTTTGCCTTAATTTTGCCCGCATCCTCCACCATAAAATGTCAACTGTTTACGGGCGTTTGGCATGGTTCCGTGACAAAGGGGATGGGGGATCCACGGGTCCACGCCCCGGGAAAGGGAAAAGGGGAAAAGGGTAAGGAGATGGCCCTGAGAGCAAAGAACAGTGGCAAAAATCTGAGGAGAAACAGACTAATTTACTAAATAAAATATCGGAATGCAGAACAGCACACTATAATACAATATAATTACAATTTAAGCTGATAAATCCAATACAGAGAGAGAGAATGTCCCAAAATCAAGGTAGGCCTTACTCTACTAC
>NC_034412.1:33381596-33382910 GCF_002078875.1 Numida meleagris | reverse complement strand
CAGCAACATCTAAGGCCAGCTGGACAGCCTTTACCTCTGCAAATTGACTTGATTCCCCTTTTCCTTCCATGGCCTCTGCAACCTGTCGTGTAGGGCTCCACACCGCGGATTTCCATCTGCGATGCTTCCCTATAATACAGCAGGATCCACCTGTGAACAGGGCATAATTCTTTTCATTTTCTGGTAATTCACTGTATGGCGGGGCCTCTTTTTCACGTGATACTTTCTCTGCTGGTGATGTTCCAAACTTTTTACCTTCAGGCCAGTCCATGATCATCTCTAAAATTCCTGGATGACTGAGGTTCCCCATTTGGGCTCGCTGAGTAATCAGCGCAACCCACTTACTCCAAGTGGCATCAGTAGCATGATGGGTGGAGGGAACCTTTCCCTTAAACATCCAGTTGAGCACCGGCAGTCGAGGTGCTAAGAGGAGCTGCATTTCAGTTCCGATTACTTCGGAAGCAGCTCGAACCCCCTCATACGCGGCTAAGATCTCCTTCTCAGTTGGAGTGTAGCGCTCCTCAGACCCCTTGTAGGCTCGACTCCAGAATCCCAGGGGTCGACCTCGGGTCTCTCCTGAGGTTCTTTGCCACAAACTCCAAGTGGGACCTTTCTCTCCAGCAGCAGTGTAGGGGATGTTCTTAACATCCTGTCCTGTCCGTACTGGCCCCAGGGCCATGGCACGGGCTATCTCCTGTTTAATCTGCTCAAAAGCCTGCTGCTGTTCAGGACTCCACGTAAAGTGATTCTTCTTCTGCATCACCTGATAAAGGGGGCTCACAATGAGGCTATAGTTTGGAACGTGCATTCTCCAAAAGCCCACTACGCCCAGAAAAGATTGCGTCTCTTTCTTATTAGTGGGCGGAGACATGGCAGTGATTTTGTCGACCACATTCGTTGGGATGTGGCGACGTCCATCTTGCCACTTAATACCTAGGAACTGAATTTCCTGTGCAGGCCCTTTCACTTTGCTTCGCTTAATAGCAAAACCAGCTCGCAGGAGGATCTGGATTATTTGCTCTCCTTTGTCAAAAACTTCCTTTGCTGTATCGCGCCACACAACAATGTCATCAATGTACTATAGGTGCTCAGGAGCACCGCCCTGTTCCAGTGCAGTTTGGATCAGCCCATGGCAAATGGTTGGGCTGTGTTTCCACCCCTGGGGCAAAAGGTTCCAGGTATACTGAACGCCCCTCCAGGTAAAAGCAAACTGTGGTCTGCATTCTGTGGCCAATGGAATGGAAAAGAAGGCATTAGCAATGTCAGTGGTGGCATACCACTTGGCTGCTTTGGACTCCAGTTCATACTGGAGTT
>NC_034412.1:33282827-33378981 GCF_002078875.1 Numida meleagris | reverse complement strand
TACAATATAATTACAATTTAAGCTGATAAATCCAATACAGAGAGAGAGAATGTCCCAAAATCAAGGTAGGCCTTACTCTACTACCGACAATAAGACGTCTGGAGAGCGAGGCGCTGCCAAGACGAGAGATTTCGGAGAAAGGGACGAGGTCTCGTGATCTGCAAGTTTTTATCTTTTCCCTCTGGCCGGAAATGGTAACAGAGGAGCAAAGTCCCCTGGGGAATGTAGTAGTCCTTGTCTTCTGAGAACCAAGTACATTCACTACATGATGTTATGATGTGGAATACCAATAACTCAAAATCATAAAACCATGACAGGACATTAACAGATAGTTCTTGAAGGAAACATGAATGTGGCATTGTTATCTATATTCAACTTCTTTGGAGGTTGTTGTTTCTCTCCTGCTTTTATTTATTTATTTATTTATTTATTTATTTATTTATTTATTTATTTATTTATTTATTTATTTATTTATTGTCCTAAAAAAGTTACTGCTTGAACTGGCAATGCACAAGATGTTAAAATGTCTGAACTGAAACTGAATTGAACAAAAGCCTAGTGGTTGCACAAATGCAGGTAACCATGCAGTGATGGAAGATCTAAGAAAAACAATCAAAACCTTAGAATACATCCATGTTTCCCCAGAATAAATGACAGTAATTAATATTGGATAAAATACTTTTGGCTGTAAACTGCTGAATATTACTCATAGAATACATTATCCTCGCAAAGTAGTTGTTATTCATTAAATAAATTATTCAGGAACACTCTTCTGCAGTATTTGACCAGCTCTCTATCTGGTTGAATGCCAACTCATTGAATAAATTGTTCAAAAGATAACAGCTTGATTTATGTATAATGTATTTGTAAAGCTTCTTTTCTAGTTCTTACCTGCTCTGCTTAGACTAAGTAATATTCTGCATATTTATTAATTATTTGTCTTTCGGTTGGCAAAAAAATGAATATAGGCAGCAACAAAGGGTGGCATCTGACTTCCTCTGAGGTCAATGGGAGTTTTGCCATTGAATTCAAAAAGGTTCAGGGTTTCGCCTGCATTGTTTAAATGATGACTTTGAAATGTGATGTGCATTGTTAGTGTATTTAAGTTTAAGGTTTCAATGAAGTACTGAATATATTCTAATATCCTACAGTGATGACAGTGTGCCATAACATTTTGGTATAGACTTTCTACCAATGATTGATGTAGGAGTAGAATCTTTATCCAGCATGAACAGAGCAGTGTGTTTTAAAGATTTACCTCTCAAGTTATTCTTTGAGGTTATATCAATCTGTGGATGACAGAAAATATGAAAATTGCAGTATAAATACAATGGTGATTTTTGACACATTTTGTGATAAATTCATAAATAAAAATATCCTGCATATTTATATTGTCTCTGTTTCAGAAGAAGGTAGAGTCAGAGGTGATATACAATAAGCAAGCTTCCAGAATCCTGTTTGCTGAGCATTTGCTGTGTGCTGGAGAAGAAGTGACAATGACAAAAGACCTATGCTGTTGATTACATTAGACAAGACAGGACAAAATAGCACAAGATGTATTAATGTTGAAGTTAAATTTAAATCCAGGTTTGAACGACTTCAGGCAGTGTATATAAAGCAAGAGAGCTCGAATATAAAGCACCATGCATTTTTCCAAAGCTAGGCATTCATCTATATAGAGTGCAAATGTTTTTTATGTGATGTTTCTAATGCCACCACAAGTTTCTGTCTTTTTTTTTTTTTTAATTAGTTATTATTAACTATTCAGGAATGACCTCATCTTGCAGCAAATGTCTCTTAGTTCATTCTTTACTTAAAGACAGCAGTCTTAAAAATTTAATGTGGGAAAAAAATACCATGCCTATGTAAACAGACAGATGCTACAAAATAATAGTATGTTTACTGTGCTTTTGTAATAACTTGTAGTGATGTGTTTATGTAGCCATGCCTCATGGTTCACAATTTCATGAGTAATGTCAGAACAATTATTGGATATGTAAGTATGTATTAAAACTAACAGCAACGACAACAAAATGGAGGTGCTGGTAACTCTCTGTAGGAATTAATTCTTATGTTCTTCTTTCCCTTCTCATCGAGAGCTCTCAACATGTGGCAGGAGATTCTTTCTGATATCTGGAGCATACAGTGACTTAAACCATTTTTCATCTTGTTTTAATGTTCCGAGGCATTTCATAATTTACACTGTACTCAAATAGTAACTACATGGGTCGTAAAGGCATTAAGATAAGTTTCTGCTTGTAAGCTGTACAGCCAGAGTAATTAATTTAAAACAGCTTATACTTGGGTTTTTCTTCTTTTGTATTTTTTTCCACAATTTTTCTAATTGCTTTTCCTCTAGCACCAGAAAATAAGTCTAAAGAAATTCTAGTGCTGCTCACAAACTCTCAGCTGTTTCTTAGCTGATGTTACTCAGCTTCAACAATTATCCTTTCCTACCCCCTCCAATTTCAACCCCCGACTCTTTTTTTTTTTTTTTTTGCTAACACTTTATTGAAGGCTATTCTAGTCTATTGACTTCTATTAACTTCCTTTGCTAATTTCTTTCTGGTGCATAAAGTTATTTTCCAAAGGCTCACCTGATATTTTCTTAAGTATTAACAAGCACAGTTATTTTACAGAGCTTTGTTTTCTGGAGAATGACATATCATCAGAGTCTTTTAAAACTTGTGTTATTTAAGAGAAAAGAATAAAAATCTTATTTTCTTCAAGTGAATAGTTTGTAAAACTGTCTATATTTATACTGAAAAGGGAATGTACAATCATGAATGAAGGATTTTTGTTTTGTATTTTTTTCCCAAGATGTCATATGTTCCTTTATATTTTTAGATAAATTTTAAAATCTGTCACGTCTTCATCAACCTTTAATCATATTGTGAAAAGTAGTATACCTCTTAGAGGAAAGTATTCAGCTCTTCATGTATATTTGGGAGATATTGTTAAGCAAGACATTTCCATATTATTTCATAAATATCAGATATTCTTAACACAATTAGTTTCTTCTTTACTTGAAAGTTTCAGGTTTTGTTTATTTATTTTTATTTACTTTTAAGGAGAAAGTCTGACATTGGAGAGAAAGAGATTAAAATATAATCTGAATTGAAACGATATGCTTGATGCAATTTTTCTTCTTAGTAGGGATGAGTCCTATTAATTATGCTAGCCCATGCAAAACTGAAGTAATTACACTGAAATGTGTGGCAGTTAACACCTTAGCATGTAGCATTCAGACATGTATTCAGGATGTTATTTTTACACATCACAAATTCAAGACGTTGTGAAAAATGTTTAAATTGGTATTGTCAAAAGGAAAATGAAGCACTGAGCTTAGAATTTAGAACATTTCAAATAATTAAACAAAAGTATAGTAACTCTGCATTAAGATGGATATAGTCATTTTAAAATGAAAAGACAGTCAAATGTATTTAAGTGCTGGTGATGATTGGTGCTAAGCATCAAACTGCATTTTTTACCATTTCATCATTAAGCAATTAATTTCTGCACTATGATATTACATGCGAGTTAGGATCAGTCTAGTCCTCAGCAGCACAGGAAAATAATAGCATAGTAACAAAGAATATAGGAAGGAAAATCTAATTTTAAAACTGTTATTATCTGGGTCAGCTTCAACAAAAGACAGAAATTCTCACTATAGAAATCATTTGGGTGCAAAGTAGAGGCGTTTGTGGAGAGAAGGAAATGAAAGCAATATTGAGTCAATGCTAGTAGACCATGAATGTAAAGTGATCTCAGATATCGCCTGTAATGGTTGTTAAGTGAAACTGAAGTTCTCTGCTGCCTAGTTGTGCACCTTCCCAGAAATGCTTATTCAAATGCACATGGTGTCTGAAGAGCATGATAAGGTCAGGCTGCACAACTGCTCCAAATTCTACTGAAACCTGATCTGTTTGGGAGAAGGAGATATCACAGGGCATAGAGTGATGCAGATAACATCCCTGCTGAAAATGAGGCTGACTAGATTCAATTTTTAGTAGAGATGGATGCAAATTAAAATTTCATATTTGTCCCAGAGTTCACAGCTCTATTTTGAAAACTCATGTTTATAGTATAGGCTTTTGTCACTGCTTGTTATGAAAGTATGAAGTTTGGAATAATTGTCAACATTTTAACCTACCATTTTGCCTATTCTTTCTTCCTATTTTTTTCCCACTTTTTTTTTTCCCTATTCTTTTTTTTTTTAAATTCATAGAAACAAAGGAGATGTTGGATTGGAATCGTGTTTTACATAACTGCTGTCCATTCTGTAATAAATTCCATAAAATGAGAATTTAAAAAAATTGACAAAGCCTTCTAATTCTAATCCTGTTACCTTAAGGAGGTGTACTCATGTCTTTGTCAGCAGCTGATAAACAATGAAATCAAAACAAAAATCTCAAGAGCTACTGTATTTCTTAGGCTGATAGTGGTCACCTGATATCACCTAAGTACTCTAAGATGAAAAACCAAACAGTAGCATTCATAAATTAAATATGTTCAGACATGCACTGAATGTTTATTAAAATCATTGTAACTTTTTTAGAATTTGTTATTTAAGTCTGGGATGTTTAATCATATTACATTCCACTGACTCTCTTATACCTCCTTTTGTCAGGTGAGGAGATATGAAGTAACAACATGAAAATCTGTAGATGTAAGTACACAAACCATTTTTTTCTGTATTATTACATACTTTATATGTGTTATAAGTAAGTTTTAAAAGAGAAGCTGCAAACTAAAACAGAACTTAATAGTGTCCATACAAAACGTATTCTGATGGCTTTGCACATAATCAGTTATAAGACAAAGATAAATTATCTTATGTAAATATTTAGCAGATAAGCAACCTTCTACATCTTTTCTACTGATAATCTCCTAGCTCAATTCTGGCTGCAGTTCATTCAGGTTTGCTACCACGAAGGGAAAGTGTTTCCCTGTGAGACTGTTAATCTTGTCTAAGTGTTTCTGTGTAATAAAATCAATGAATGACATATTAAATTTTCTGTTTCTTTCACAATTTTATAAATATTTTGTTCTTGCAAACAATCTGTAGTTCTCAAATTCTGAATTTGCTCTATTATGCTACATGATGGGTATTCACAAAGACTGATTATTTCTTTGTAAAATATTTAAAAAGAGATTTCCTAGAAAAAGTTGGTCGCACTTCAGGTAGATATTGAATGTGTTCTTTTGAAATCTTTCCATGCTAAGTGGAATTTTCATAGGCCAGGAATTTAAACCTGTGCATAATTCTTTGCAAGATTAGAGTTCATAGGTACTGCAGAAGAAATGAATTTGGTGCTGTAGAGCAATTTTAATGTATTTTGACTAAGGAGAAGAGACTATCTTTATAAGGAGCAGTGAAAAGTGAGAAGGTACAGCAATTTATCTCCTCTCCAATCATAATGAGCACGTCATTTATTTGCCCCAAAGAGCTTCTGATCTAAAGAAATAAGGTGCACAAAAGAATGAAAATTGAGCCGCAGAGGTTCATGCAGCAGGTCAATGCCAGAGCCACAAAGTGTACATTAGCCCATGCAGCTTTGGAAAAGCTTGTGTGCAGCATGCAGATGGACAAAGGATTATGAAAGATCATTTATACAGAGTTGATTTTAAGGTGTCATAGTACTATTTTTTCAGAACTGTAATAAATGTAAACCGTCCTCAGTATCAGTTAGGATTTAACTTCTCACTTCAGGCTTCAGCATGTTAGAAAAAGTGTCTGCAAGATGAACAAAATTTGTCATTACTCATAAAGGAAATTATCTTTTTTTTTTTTTTTCATTGTACTGGTAGTACTGGATCCTTGTTTAAATGTTCGGGAGTACAGGTACTAAGTGCTTGTTACAATGCAAATACTGCTCATTCTTAACATAACCTTTGCCTCCTAATGAAATCCCATAAAACACATTTTAAAATGAATGATAACATGTTATTTCTGTGAATTAGATTATGGGGTCTGTAGTATTTAAGAGCTAGTATGCAATTACTGTCTTAATCATGAGTGAGTTTCCTGTCAAGTAACACGCTTTCTCCAAAAGTTCAGATCCCAAACTGAAAATTAGAAAATAACTCTTCAAAATGGCACAATGACAGTTTTGCACATCATCTATCCATAAAAAATAATTGAGAAGAACATTGCAAAGATTTTGCAAGAGCAGCTTCTAGTCTAGGTGGAGGCCTGCCTGCCTTCACGTTCAGTTGCAAGTAACAGTCTGGTCAGCAAGACAACAGAGCTGCTAGTCTATAAAGCAAACAGAGCTTCCACCACCATGTTCCTCTTTTTAATATATTAATTTTTTAAAGGGCAAAGCTGGTTTCAGCATGCCAGTATTCTCTTATCAAAATAAATTCCCTAAGTCATGGTGAATGTTTTTAGACTAAACTGTTGAACTTATGATAAAAAATGTCAGTTGTCATCAACAATCAGATTCTTTCTACAGAGGGAGGAGAAAGAAATGTCTGCTGCGTGACACATATTGTGAGTAGCAGATTTCTTCATGGTGTTGAAACACTGTGGATATCTCTTTCATATCTTCTTAATATGATATTTTTATCATTTAAAAAATCCCACTCTGTATTTCTCTGAACAGTTATCATTCATTATCGTGATACTTAATGTGATACTTAATATTCTTTCTACTAGGAATCCTAAAATTTGCAAAAATAAGGAAATTGATAGAGACTACACTGAGTTTTCAAATGCTCTTACATTTTCCTCACTGAGTGGCAAGCATAAATGCTACTGAATAGTATATCATAGAAAAAATAAAACAGATACTTTGCATAATAAAGAGCATCTCAAATATGAAAGCTTGTCAAGAACTATAAGTAGCTCATAGCAGATATAAAAACAAATGATCTGGTAAAGTATGAGGAAGTAATATCTCTACCATAGATGAACTCTTTTAATAGGAGAACAAGCGATGGGGAAAAATATGAAAATAAGAGAGTATACAGGAACAGGTGATGTAAGAGATAATTGAGAAGCAGGGATGAAAAAGTATCAAACTAGATAGATCTGGAAAATGATAGGAGTGAGTATTTTAGAATTGTCATATAATTGAAAATATTTGAAGTGCTGATTGAAAACATTATGAACAATCCAATAATGTTGAAGCATATGGCAATAGTTCTTGCCTTGCAATATGAATCCCTAAATAGTACAAAGGCTGAGCTAATTAGAAAAAACTACTGTATATTCTATATTACTATATCTGAGCCAGCTAAGGTCTCTCGATTAGCTGAATGATGGCTGTGAGAGTAGTTCAACATAGCAAATCTGTTTTGAAAAATGTCAGTATTTGTGTAGTATCTTCTACAAATTTTGCAGTTAATAACATACCTATGACTTCTTTCTTAGTTCCATGTTTGCCTACTTTGCATTTATTCTCAGGCAAAGTTATTTTACACTCCAGTAGAGCTTACATATTGCATGATTAAGTAAGCTACCATTTTTTTTCCAGCTTCAGTATAAATAAAGTTGGCTTTAAAAGTATTAGAACTTCATAAAGATTTGATGGCTTGTTTGGTTAATTCTTAGGTAAAACTTCAACTGACACCACTGAAAATTTTGCCTGCAAAAATGTCTATCTGTTTCTGAAGATGTATTAAGAGATCTCTTAGATCTCTTAATGGCCATGGCCATTTGCCAGTGAGGGAATACGAGCAAAATGACCTTCTGACTCATTTCACTCTCAGTCTGTGGAAAGACAGATTGTTCAGTGTAGAGCAATAGACTCTGGGAAAAGTGTTCTTTTTAACTTGTGAACCTCAGGCATGAGATACTGTTCTATTATGCCTCTTAGTGGAACAGAGGTTTGGGTAGGTAGCTCGCCAGATCATAAGCTAGCTTGCTAACTTGCACAGACATGTAGCTTAACACTTGAGATACTAAAGTTTCTTAAGGTCTAGTTTTTGGCAGGTCTAAAAGCTCCTTGGCTTTCAAATCACCAAGCAATTTGCCTCAATCTTCTGCATGCTTTTGCAGCATGACTGCCTAATGCGCATGCATAAGAAGTATCTTTGTTTTGTTTTAGGAAAGTTCTTGGGTACACAGCTTCAACTAGAGGAAAGGTTATTTTGTCTAGTTTTCTCTCTTGGGCTTAAGGCACATGCCTGTCAGTATTTGGTGCTACTTAACTGATGAACAACAGAGTACATCCTTACCAGTGTATCTCAAAAGGTCTTTGATTCTTTCTAGCAGTTGTTAGCAAGATAATGATCTTTACTGATTGACTAAATTACGCAGGGACAATAGTATACACTCTTGTTCACCGACTGGGTATACTGTTATCCCTGTGTAGTTTAGTCAATCAGTTCACAGACTGTGAACGAGAGGCTTTAGATTTATTTTAATATCATCTTCTTTGTTAATATGACTTACCTCTGGATTACAGAGCTTTATATTTTGTTGTCAACACTCATTTGAAATATGTGCTTGGTGGGAGGATAAACTGGTGGAATTGTATTGTCTTTTAATTTTTTGACAGTTCTAACTAGCACAGGAGCTATTTATGGTAGTGGATTTGCACTAGAAATCAGCTTGATTATTCATTTCTAAGATTTTTCATATAGTGATGATGATATTTCCAAGTGCTGAAGAGTAAGTGTCCCCAGTTCTACCTTCCTCCCATCCCTTCCTTTCTTGATGAAGATATTATAAAGCTGCTGACTGGATATATTCTTGAATTATCTGGTAGAAAAGATTTTTGTAGATTTAATCCAACAATTTTTCATTACCTCTTGCTTGTGTCTTGTGCTCTCATATTGAAATTATTTGCAGTCATACTTATTAGATTTTATTTGAATGGCTACTGTCTTTATTAGACGTATTTCATCATGTTTTGTGACAACAGAGAAAAATAAAATTATTTAACTGGATGTCATGGTTTTATGATTTTCGGTTATTGGGACTCCACATCATAACATCATGTAGTGAATGTACCTGGTTCTCAGAAGAGAAAGACTACTACATTCCCCACGGTACTTTGCTCCTCTGTTACCATTTTCCAGCCGGAGGGAAAAGATGAAAGCTCGCAGTATAAAAACTTGCAGATTATGAGACCTCGTCCCTTTCTCTGCCGTCTCTCGTCTTGGCAGCACCTCGCTCTCCAGACGTCTTATCGTCGGTAGTAGAGTAAGGCCTACCTTGATTTTGGGACATTCTCTCTCTCTGTATTGGATTTATCAGCTTAAATTGTAATTATATTGTATTATAGTGTGTTGTTTTGTATTCCGATATCTTATTTAGTAAATTAGTTTGTTTCTCCTCAGATTGTTGCCACTGTTCTTTGCTCTCAGGGCCATCTCCTTACCCTTTTCCCCTTTTCCCTTTCCCGGGGTGTGGACCCATGGATCCCCCAACCCCTTTGTCACGGAACCGTGCCAAACACCCGTAAACCGTTGACACTGGATCATGTTTAGTTGAGATGGAATGATGACAGAAAAAGCTTTTCTAAAAGGTTATTGATTACACTGTAACTGTATTGTCTGTCTGCTGTCTCAGGCATTCTCCTTTATGTTGTAATTACTGTCTTATTTACAATCATTATTTGGCATTAGAAGGCTCTGTGTGTGTTATAATAGAACATTAGAAGCAACTACAATTAAAGTAAATGTACTTTGCAAGATAATAATCCCCTTGCTCTTCCTGTCTTTTGGCAGTTCTGAAAATTCTACAAATAATCGTATTTCAACTATGGATATAAAAAATATTTCAGTTGGAATTATTTGAGTCTTCTTTTCTAACACTTTTAGTTGCATAGGTCACAATCTCTAATGTTTTAGGATTTAAAAGGTATCATAATGTAAGCATAACTAAGTTTGCCATTTCCGTTCCAATTTCTGTCATAAGTGATATTTAAAATTCAGACTTAGTGATAGAAAAGCAAACAAATAAAAAAAATTGAGTTAAATTTTGACAAACGGTGTCTTAGTTTGTAAGAACATAGCATGGATAGAGAAGGTCAAGAAAGAAGGCAATCTGAAGAGAAAAATATCCAGATGAAAAAAAAAGTCAGCATTCCATTGATAGGACGTGAGGCAAAAGGAGCAATTGGTTTATTTTTCTGCCTGACACTCTCTGTACAAAAACAGAAAGACAAACTCATTCTGATGTACTTCAAATGAAAGAGAACAAATTTTAATGATATGAAAATCTCATTATCCAGCCCTAGGTAGTTGTTTTAAATTTTGTACAAATTGTGTAAAATTTTTGTTTATTCTTTTACTAAAATATATTTTTTCTGTTTATGAATTTGATTCATAAATATTAATTGGATACAGAAATAGATTGCAAGTTTCCTCTAAACCATTGCAGTGTGTTAACTTTGTTCTCCATCTTATCCTAAAAAATATGTAAATAATTCAAACAGTGCTGAGAAAAATACATGTAAATTCTTCAGGCAAAATATACAGATTTATATCTCCATCTCGTGTATCTTATGGGAAACATATAAGTGAAAAAAGGGCTGAAAAATACTTACAGCTGTCTTCATTATAGTAAGTGTTTTGAAAAGTAAAAATTGCCTATAGTGCATCATGTTCTGGTAGTATCAAATAGCACGAGTTATTTCAAAACACAGTCTTTGCAATATAGTCATCATTCCCCAGTCTACTTGGAAAAGCAGCAGATTTTGACTAAAAATGAAACAAGGCTCACACTTTATTAGCTATCTGGAAACTAAGTTATGATTCTACTATAATTATATTGATATAATATCCCATTCCTTATTGTATTCATGTCAGTTAAATAAGTCTGTATATACAATGACCTGTGATTGAAGTGATGCAATCAAGATGGAATGAATTTGTAGTTTATTACTAAAACATACATATACCTTATGACTCCATAACATAAACCTTCTGAACTATTTTTTTCTTTTCTTGCCAGAGATCTCTGGTTCATTTGGTCATTTTCACAAAACACTAACTAAGGGGAAAAAATAATCTAATGAATTATGAATTGTAAATTCAGTAGACTTATAACTTTAAGTGGCAGACTGATAAAACTATTCAGAATGTTGAGTAAAGACTTCTTAAAGTAATTCTAAATTCTCCGTAGATTTAGTGGAAGTACCTTCCTCTTTCCCTGATCTCCGGTGGCAAAGGAAAATTCCAAAGTAGGGCTTGAGCTTTGAAGTGACTTTTGCCATCATCACCCAATGTGCACACAAATGCTTTGTTTCCCATACGTTTGTGTTACACAGTGTTCTTTGAAGCAGGTATGGCTTCAGATTTCTGGGGTTTGCTTCTGCTGGGGAGGGGAGGAGTACTTGTCTTTTTAGGATGTTTTCAGCTATCATTTTGAAACAGAATTACCTTGTCTGTACAGCTTCTCTTTCCTAAAGTACATGGTAAATCCTTTATGACTGCATTCAAGTTGAGTTTAACTCACTAGGTCCAGAGGTATTTCTGGGTTTGTGTATCACAAGGAAAACAATGGCACTGCTTTACAAACTGTGACAGGTAGGGAATATATGCAACAGCAAAAGAAGTGACAGCAAATGGTTTGGTTTATTCTAGGGCAGGAAGTGTTAAAGTAATATTATACATATATATTCAAATAAAATATGTAATTTAAATACTGTCAACATTGTTATCATCTCAACATTATATACACTACTATAACTAGAATTAAAGATTTGCCAAGTGCTATTGCTAATTAGGCAGACGGTGGTTGCTGATAATGTTGAGGGTTGCATTCCTTTCTCTCATAGGTTCCTCATTTCTTTGTCTTAGCCTTTATTTTTCCAGCAGGGAAACAGCAGGGAATATTCAATCTTATAAATTTCAGGATCACTTATTAAACTGTTAACTAAATTGATGTGGCAATGACTTCAATATTGTAAATTAAGCGTATGAATATTCTACATGTATTTTGTATAGAAATGGTAATCGAATTAAGTTACAGATAAATATATGTAATCAGTCTGACTGCTTCATATTTTCAGAATAAAAACAGAAATTCTATCCAAGCAAGAGAGAACTTAAGCAAAATAATGGCAAATTTTCACATTCCCTAATATTAGTATGCTCCAGCTACTGCACTTGAAATTCTTGGGATATAATGTACTTTCATGAAGTGGTTATTAAGATATGAGCTAAGACAATCAACTGCTACATCTGTGTTGCTTTTAAGTTCTGTAAAGAGAAATTTGATGATTTTTTGACTGTTCAGCTCTGTCCTTGCTCTGAAAGGTAACCATTTCATTTGTTAAAATGGGGATAAACATGCAAATCTAATTTCTGTAGTTCTTATGTATATGGAGAGATTTACTCTATATGATAATGATATTTCTCCATGGTTGAGATAATGTATGGAAACAAATGGTAATTTCTTTCCTAATGTATCTTGATTATCTCACTTCAAGTTCATCAGAAGGGTAGAAAATGTCTTCATCTAGTATGCCATACAATGTCCTAGCTGCCTCAAGGACTGTTTCATATTTGAGTATCCTTGGGGTAACTACAACCAGATACTCCACTTTCCTGATGAACAGATTTGTCTGTTTCATAAAATAGGTGATCCCACCAAGTTTATAAAAGAAAATGTGGTCATCTCTGCATTTGTAGAGAGATCAATCCTACAAATATCTGCTTAGTGTACTCTGAAAATGCAAGCCATTAGTCATTTGTTCCAAAGTCCTGAGACATTGGGGTCAGCCTTGTCATACGTTAAATGCCTTTATCCTTCCTGCTTTCTGCTTTTCTCACCTGAATCCTAACCCTAAAGACCTATTTTTTTGCACTTCCCGGTGGGATCTAATGTTAATATACGTGACTCTGAGTTGACATCTCAAAATAGTTTTTAAATTCTTAGACCATTTCTGGGCACTTTTTTTCATTTGTAATGCAGGTTTTGAGGCTAGCAGAGAGAATGTTTGTCAGCTTTGCCGTTTAGTGTTGCTCATTCAAATTCCAGAGAACATGACCTTCTTGCCTTCCCTGTGCACTTATTTCCCTCTTCTCTTAGTGATTTGAAGCAGTATTTGCTGTACTGTTTTCTCTGTCTCTAGCTAATAGTAGTTTAGCATTGCCAGCACTGTTCAGTCAGTTCCAACTTTTGCTGTAAATGTTTTCTGAGCAAGTCAGTAATTAATGTTGTGCTGATGACTGGTGGCATCTGTAGGAGTTTATTATCATCTGTACTGAAATACAATGCACAATAAAAACATGGAGGACTCTAAAGAAAGAGTCTGATAAATTTACATGAATTAACATTGCATTTAATTTGCCACATGCCAACCAAACTGTGCAGCAGATCTAAATCCTTTAAAAGATATTGATTTCTCTGTTGTTGCTTCTTCCCAGGCCTGATTGCTACGTTTATTTCAAGACTTCACTTTGTTAGTTTGCGATTTTTCTGTGTGTGTATGTTAAAACAAACAAACAAAAAAACCCACCAAACTTTTAGATGTGATGATTGATATATATGAGTTGCTTTTTTCTTGATGAGGGAGATTAACTTTCTTTTCCACTTTTATTTTTTAAATAATGTTTGATTGATACGTTCACTCATGAATGTATATCATGCATAGAATATGTATGTTTACTGTCATCTTGGCCCAAATATTAAAGGGTACTTAACTACTATGAATGAAATGGTACTTTGATTTGGTAGCGCTTCTGTTCAAAACATGACAGCATTCAAACTTGATGGTAATATTGAAATAGAACACTAATAACTACTAAATAATTTTTTGTTGATTCCTTCATAAGGGACTATGTTGCGGATTCTGCCCAGCACTACTCCCACCAAACAATTGAAAAAATGTTAATATAAAGTTTGTCACTGCTTTAACAAGCATTGTGAGACAGTCCACATTCAGAATTACAGTAAAATACACATAATAGAAAATACAAACAGAATTCAGATGGCAAGAAAAAAAAGTCATCAGAGAGCTTTCTTATACTTTAAAAGCTCAGAAGCACAGCTTTTCTGCATCCTGTTTCAAAAACAGACAAATGTGAAATCAGAGTGTAAATATGGACCTCGGCAAAGTCTGTGCTGCTGTCCCTTTATTATTAATTATAAATGTTATTTTTATTATATATAAATATAAATATTATTAATATTTTAATATTTAATAATAAGTGTTGGAAGTTGTTGAAACAAATCAGATCTCCCAAACAAACGCATAAAATATGACATCAAGTTGGCTTATCCTCTGGATGGTCTTTAACTTGAATAGCTGAATCCAGTAAAAGCTCAAAACTGAACAATCACAGATCTGCAGACTGTAAACCAAAGCTTAAAATTTCAGCAAGTACTGCAGTCCAGGGGACAGGAACATCTGTCTTCCTTCATGGACTTGGAGAGCCACATGCTCAGTGCAGCTGAGATGCCTCTTCCCTGATGCCTACTGGTATAGATGCAGCTACAGCATCTGAGAGCATCTGTGTCCTTAGATCTAAAGACTGTGCATAATCTCAGATTAAAAGCTTTTTGGATGTACTGTCTATCAGAACACCAAGTTGATTTTACCATCTGTGCATTAGAGAACGTATTTAAACAGTTTTTCGGTGGCTACTGAAAATTTTCAGTTTGCTACTTCAGCTTCTTGAGTAGGACAGAAAGACAAAAGATATCCATGAGAATATTTTTCAAAAGAAAATCTCTGTGTTTATCATAGGCAAGATATTAACATTCTGGATCAAGCACAGGCTGCTGAAAAGTTTGGTTAAGTTGCTATCTTCATAGCAACAAACTCCTGAAAGTAAGGTGGCTAGTCAATAAATGTTAAAATTAGTGCAACAAGAAAATGCATTATTCCCTTTAACCTATCTGTCTTTCATAACTTGTCAAGGTATATAGGTAAAAAGAAAATAGCAGGATAATGAGTGCTTATGTAACACAAAAAGAAGAAAAGTTTGAAGGAAGGTGAGCACTGTAACGTTATCGTCAGTTTCCACTGTATATAAGTTAATGGCATTGCAGACTACATAAGAAAGGAGACAGGCTCTGTCAAGCAGTCAGTATTTAGTGAGTATCTTAAAATTAGGTATTCAATTTTAAAATGATTAAAAGATTAGAAAATGTAATTAGTCACCTACTTTTTTTTTTTTCCTAAAGATCATTTAGTTTACAATAAGAATTTTCTAATTTACCCAAGTCTCCTTCTCTCAATTTTTTCCCCCTCCACTCTCTTTTCTATAAATGAATGGACAGGCTGGTTAGAAATAGAATTAGATTAGGACTTTCAACAAAATTCATTTAACTTGTCTATGAAAAAAGGGATCCTTGTGTAAGAAAAGAGCTTCGAGACAGAGAAGCCAGAGCATCTGTGAACCTGTTAATTTTTCTGAACAAATGTAACACACTTTTAATTAAAAGAAGAAAATAAAATATGCTGTCATTTTTTCAACAGGTAGCTTTGATATCTGCTAAATCAAGATGCTACAAATTTTTTTGTCATAGATTTCACAGCAAAACAAAATGTTCTGAAGATAATTGGTATGTTAGTTTCATGTGACGTGTGTATGTGTTCATACTTCTTTTTTCATTGATATCTATTTTATTGTACTGCTTTGCAACAAAACTGTTTCCAAATTCTCTTTTGGTTGTTTTAAAAAGGAAAAGGTCTAAAGCCTAGAGAGAGTTTGGGACAATGCATTCTGACCATAAGTGTTTGCCTTTTGCAGTCCAGTGTCTGATACTTACACTGAAAAGAAAGTCACTATGGCTACTTCAGAAGCTGCCATCTTTTTAGCATATAGTCTGTTTTAAGTCTCTAAAGAAACAATAATTATTTGTAAGAATTATGCAGGGAAACTGTCACAACCAAAGATGCCTAAAAGTTGACATATCAATGCTTTTGCCTTGCAAGGGTGTCTGTAGCACAAAGCATAACCTTTTCCTCACCCTACAGTTTCAGTTCTTTCACATTTAATTTTATCTGTTGCAAGTAAGAAGTGCTTTCAGTTTAGATCTCCTGACCTTTGGGAAGGATTAAATGTTTCACCTTAGTCTGTTTTGTTGTCAGATTAAATAGCTTGAAGTAAACGGAGAGAGAGATGATTATGATACCTGGAGCTCTGCTGAGCACGTAGGAGCGCTGAAAGGATATTAAGTCTCCCAGACTATGCAAGACCAGCTTAGTTTTTTCTGGTCTCATTGTACAAAATGCAGGATAAATGCACTGTCCCAGGAATGTCTAAATAGGGATTAAGTCTTTGCGTTTTGGTATGGTTAGACTGGACAACTTTTCCGTAGTCTCTGTCAGAGTCAAATTACGCAACACTCTACAGTGTCTGCAGTACCAAGAACAGTATAGAGCCCAAACAAATGTACCACCTACTCCCTGTCATTCCCTCTCTATTTGTTCTCCCAGGTATACCTAATACAGTTCTCCCTGTACTCCTCAAAACTGAGACTGTAGCGCATGTACTGAACTTTCAGTGCTCAGAGTGAAAATGCCTAAATATTTAATTTTAAAGGATTTCAGATGTAGAATTAAATGTCTGAATTATTTTTAAAGTCCCTTTATTGATATTTAAATGTGATGATTTTGTGTTGTTATGTTTTATTTATTTATTAATATTTTATAAGTTTTTTAAAGGTGGATCTCTGGTTTTAGTTCTGAACAGGCTGTGGCTCTACATAACAGGTAAGGTTACCTTTTCTTTTCCAAGCATTTTAATAAGTGCCATCAAGAAATACCAATCTCTTAATCAATAGTTTGACAATATTATTCTCAAACAGCCGTTTAACAAAATAGAATTGATTTCTTTCCGACTCTTATCGTTATCTAACATTTGATTGCCAATATTCTGAGATTTTGTATTGTGTTGTGTTTCTATTAGTGATGATTCAAATTGATTATTGAGAGAAGAAAGACTATTTTTTTTTAAATGCCATTCAAATTAAAAACAAACAAACCATATATTTTTTAATTATTGATTAATTATCCAATATGGACTACACAAACACTTGGAAAGGCTTGAGGAAACTAACCTACAGGTTTAAATGTTCTGTGGATTTTTTTAAGCACCACAAATTCAAAATATTTGTAATACCACTTAAATTTCTGTGAAGATTGCAGCTAGAACACTTTGTTAACTACAGTGGATTAAGGTCACATAGATTTCAAAGCGCTTTCCAAACTTAAAATAATTTACTGTTGCAATGCTTCTACTTTCAGGGAAGAACATAATCAGAAATCAGAAGCTCAAATGTATTCAGCTATTATTAAATTAAGTATGGATGCTGTCTCTCTTACTTTCTGATGGTTATTGCATAAGGTCTTGCTCAAAGAGAGCAGGTGACTCAATTATTGTATCAGAGCTTTTGGCTAATGAGCAGCATAATTTTATGTTCCTGAAGATTTGTATAGAAATTAAAGAGCGGGTGTAGGTGGAGATTTTTTAAAGAGCATTTAGTCAAATCATAAATATATCAGCCCTGTCATTAACAAAAAAAAAAAAAACACCACCACCACCAACAAAACACCTGTTCATGACACATTGTGGAAAAGTATGTTGTGATGGAAGTTCTCTTGGATAATGCATATTGAAGTCACTTGAAGGTATCAGCAAAAATTAACTTATGTTCCTAAACACAGTACCAAACTTTCTAACAAAAAAAAAGTATTGTATTCACGATTGAGTCATTTTAGTTTCGGAATTCATTTTATTGAGTCAAAAATGTCTTAGCAAAATGAAATCACTGTATTTTTGAATTTCTAAGTCTGATTGGTAAAGCCATTAGGTGGATCTACTGTATTGCCCCTTAGTACAAAAGAGGGTAATTTTTTAAAAAAGATACAAAATACTTATTTAAGAGGAAAGTGAATTTGCTTATACGTATATATATATAAATTCCTAGATTGAGTAATAGCAAATAGATAGAATGAGGGATAATATGGGAATTTGTACTAGGTGTGTTAAGAATCTCATTTCATAAGTGATTGAAAAATTAATGTTAAATTAAATGTAAATCACAGTTTTATCTGTAAATGACACCAAGTTTGACGAAATGTTGACAATTAGAGTTAACATTCTCATATCATCAAATCACAGAAACCTGCAGAAACAAAATAATTTTTAACACAGATAAAAAGCCTGAAGA
This sequence comes from Numida meleagris, assembly GCF_002078875.1. Taxonomy (NCBI): domain Eukaryota; kingdom Metazoa; phylum Chordata; class Aves; order Galliformes; family Numididae; genus Numida; species Numida meleagris. The sequence continues at coordinate 33,360,896 of NC_034412.1, read as the reverse complement.
CCAAGCAGACAAAAGATATATCCATGTATTCATGTGAAGAATGATCTTTACCTGAATCTCTTCATCATCCCTATCTGCTTAGCTTCACAATGGCCTGTGCCATTTGCCACTGATAGAGAGATAGCCAATGTATCCAAGAAAACGTAGCCAAGAAAATATTGCAGCTATCTAGATGTATACCTTACTCTGAACTCTCGTGGTGACTCCTTGCATAAAGAGCTGATGCCATCCTAAGATATTTTTATCATTTATTATAGGAAATGAGGATTTAAGTTTTTCTTCAGTATAATTCCCCTTTATTATGTTAGTTGTGCTTATGTGCTGTTATTTACACTACTAATGATACTGACTTGCTCTCGACAAACATATATTTGAAAAGCTGTTAAAAAGTTTCCAGAAAGGTTTCAAAAATATTTGAATTACCCATTGATTCTAGATATTTCTTAATAAGAGAGTTTTAGAGAACTCAGTCTAAAAAGACATGTTAATGAATGACTGGTATGGAATAAGCAATGTACCAATCTTAGAATAAGGTAGATGGTATTCTGAAGAAAGTTTAATCTATGCAATATATATCATGATACACATTAGGCAAACTCCTGTGTTAATCTGCCTTTTGAAAACTAGGCAGAAATCACAAGAGATTTTAGGTTAGTGAAAAAAGGGAAGAATATTATAGACTTCTGTTCCATTACTGTTTGACATTCTCCTCTGTTATCTGTCAAATCATTGAACCATTTTAACTTCTTTTCTATCAAATGAAAAAAGGAAAAAAAGTATTTGTCTTTCTCTAAAGAATGTTTGTATTTCTTTATGATTTTAGCATCTTAAAAAATAATATTGTAAAATACTACAGTTATTTTAAAGATTAATTTTCTCAGATACCAACACTTTTTTTCTAGTTCCTTAAACTAGCATTCCAAAAATTTGATTCTTCTGTTACACTGGTGTATAATAAAATGAATTCTTTCAAATCTGTGAAGTTATATAGTTACAAATAATAGAACACTTCAATGTATTTGTGAGCCTGATGATTTCATAGAACAAATTTTGAGATCTGTTTAGAATTATTACTATATGTTACACTCAAACAATATTTACATTAGAAAGAGTTAATATTTGATGTAATGTATCTTCATTGGCAAGAATTTGGTTCAGTTCAATTTTAAAAGACTGACTCACATTAGAACAGCCCATTCTATTGGAAATTAACAGTAGTTGCTGCTTCAGCGATTTTCCAAGATTAATATAGTCTATCAAAATGATCACCCTACTGAAAACTAAATATTACATCTTTTAAGTAAATAGGAATGAATTTAAGACTCTTTTACATGCAACTTCTCTTGTCAAATTCCATTTTTTAATAAAGGTATGCTCTGTAATGTATAGGTTTCAGTTATGACTTTAGAGTTTGTTCTTGACTGAGTTCTTTTTCTTGAAGTTCAATCATAATTAGATAAATTACAATTAGAAGAACTTGACTGATTAAAAAAAAGGTGTGACTCAAGTATTTTTCATGTCTCCTGTGTTAATTGGTCTCATGAAGAAGAAAATTCTCAATATGCTGCTCAAATGCATTAAGTTAAAACTTTCCCTACTGTAAAAATGTAAAAGCTTTTTAAATGTTCTGTTCTTTTTCTCATAATCTCATTGTGATTTTCTAATGTAAAACTTATGAGACTTGTATCTGAGGAGCAAAATCTATGACTGTCAGCACTTTAAATTCTAGGTTTACCATCTTCTAGAACCTGAGTAACTGAAAGTAGAGGAACATTTTCTTGAGCTAAATCTTAAAATGAAGAATAAATGACATGAGATTAAGGAGTTGTTGAGACATACTGTTTACGATCTTTGGTGCATTTTTGATACACATGACACCAAACTTCCAACCAGAGGAAACTGCTTAAAAGAGGAAGGGCAAGTCTGCTCTAACTTTCAGTTTGGGAGTTGAAATAGCTTGTAGTATAATTTAAATCAGAGACTGGGACCTGCCTGGAAGCTCTATAAGCTGTGACTTTAGCTCAAACACTTGTTTTCTCTCATAGTCCTTAAATAGACCTTGCAAAATTTGTAATAATATCAGCTTTATGCTCAAGTTGTACCAAAGACCAACATGTGGTTTCATTTTATGTGTAGAGAACACATTTTTTCTAGCCAGAGGAAACAGAAAATTTCACTGTTGAAAATCACAAAGGTAGAGCAAGTTAAGAATAAAAGTTTTCCTCTGAATTAATATTGAATTTAAAGCTCTGCAATTATTTTGAGTGACACAATCCTAAACAATGAGTTAGGGTTTGGGTTTTTTTTGTTTGTTTGGTTTTGCATTTTAATTACTTCATAATCTTTCCTTTGATGTTTCAGTAAAGAAACTACCAAATTAAACATCTTTTAAGGTATATTCATTATAGAAAATAAAGTAGTCAGAAAATGGATACAGTACAGCATAAAGAAATTAAGAAAATTGAAGCATATATATGCATAAAACAACAATTATAAAACATAATTAGCCTTCTGTTACAGATAATGCAAAGATAACACAAAGATCCATGAATCTTTGATTTATCCATCTTTGGATAGATAGGAAAAGAAAAAAACTGTTGTTTTTCTGGAGGAGGTTTTTGATCAAGGATTGTTGGATTTTTTTTGCTTTTTTCTTTTTTGTAGGGGAGGAATATAGAGAAAGGAAAGAGCATAGAAAGGAGTATCTGAATTTATCAAGTTCTAGGATTTCTTTTTAAAATTAAAAATCGTTCAAGAGGATATTTATTTTAGATTATGGTATTTAAGAAAACTTTACTTTCTTGGTTAAAAGCTACCCAATCCATATTTAAGTAGCCATGAGCAAGCAGAGGAATAATTTAACAATGGAAAAAATAATTTTATCAGTTTTTTCTCTGTGCAGAGGAGGAGAATTTGGTTAGGTAATTTATCTAGTATTCTGATTCTGACAAAGAGACAAGCTTTTTTTATGTCCCAGTTCATTTACTTTAGACCAGGTAGGAAACTGTGTCCCACATTTTAGTTGTTTGTCTTGAAGAGAAGGTCACAGCCGCTGAGAGTTCCTTGATTTGTGTTAAATCTTTATCTCACCTCATCACCAAAAAATCATCCTATCACGGCCAAAGTCATAAAACCCCTTCCAAGGCATTTCATGGGGAAATTGCTCCATGGGATTTGTGAGAAGTAAAATTAGAAGTTGTCGAGGAAGAGAATAGCTGATGATGAGAAGAAGATTTGATGGTTGATTTTAGAGATATGATCTCTTGCTGCAGTAAAGCACAAATGATTACTCGTAATTGAAAATTATTGTTATTTAATAGGTAAGAAAAAAAAAAGCTACTCAGAAAGCATCTAACTATGAACACGACTCCTTAAACTCAGTCTCCTTTTAATCTGGGAATGTGCCATCTCTACTTTTACTTCCTTTATTACTCGTATTTATCTTTTGAGTCAGTGAAGTAAAAAGTAGAGAATCCTTAATCACTTATTTTCCAGAAGTATCTGACTCATTAGAAATCTCTTTACAGCTGCTACACATAGGCACACACACACTGGTTGGTTGTGTGCTCTGCTATGCTTCACCAACGGTGAGCAACTATAAGTCATTACAACTTTGCTAAAACTCTCCTACCTAATGACTCTTTTGTGGTTTTATTATTAAAAATGATTTTAAAATAATGAGAATTTTAAACCTATCAAAGTTTGTTCTTAAAATCCAATAAAATTCCACCTCGTAATTAAGTCTAATAATGCTAGATGGAATTTGGCATGCATATTATTTAAAAGCTGATGTGGTAAGAGTTTGCAGGAAGGATCTACATTATTTTTAAAGTTAAACTTCTTTCATTGCCTTAAACAATATTTTTTTTATAAAGTATCTAATAATTTTACGGACTTTTATTATAGTTCATTCTGCAGGTGCTACAAACGAGACTTAAAGAACATGTAGGAAAAGCAGAACCTTTGCAGTAAACATTCCATAGCACTGCAGGAGTTCTGATTTGTTCTTGCTGCATTTAATTACTATCAGGACAAAATAAAAATTTCATAAAATCCTTTATTACTTACACCTATTAGTGTTGATTTTTACAGTGCTGTGGTTCAGAACTTATTGGTTTTGAACATTTATGGACTCTGAAGAAAGCTATTTTTTGCTCTTCTCTCTCTGCTCACTTCTTCCCTCTCCTCTGCTTCTGCTTCAGTCTCTAAAGCACGTCAATAGTTAAGACTGATTTTGTTCTTGAAAGGCTTATATTGCTGCTGGATCCTTACAGATGAACTATTAATGTCTAAGTATCAGGATCTTCCATTCCCCCACAGTACGCTCTTCATCCCTGAACCTTAGCCTTCCACCACTCTGACACACACCACTGGCAACCTCATAGCTTGGAAAAGTGGTATTCTGCATTTGAAGATTCTGCATATATTATGTGGCCCATCTATCAATGACTTTCAGTTATTAATTGCTCATAAATGTTCATGAATTTGTGTCACTCTGATGAACCTGTTAACTTGCATACAAGCTATTAATTATTCATTTGTAAGTAATTACGCTGCTGATTTTTGCATCCTCTTTAGCTGCTCATTATGTAAACCAACCATGTTAACAATCCCAATACTGATTCAGACTTGAGATACAGCTCTCCATGACAGCAGCTAAAGGTTGTAAGATCAAAGATTTTTATAACAAAGTAAAAATTAGTCATTAATGAATAAAGCTTTGTATTTGATAAAATGAAAATCTTTGCTCATAACTATACCTGCTGATATTTTTCTTACTTTAAAAAAAGCACAGTTAAATTAAGTTACAAAAAGGAAAAATGGACTGCTGAATAGTTTTTCAGACATTTTTTTTCTGAAGAAAAACAGTTGATTTGATGTTTTTTTTAAGTAAAGATTGTTTCCAGGCAAATCTCATTGATAAGGACATATTAATCGTAACAGTGAGATAATTTCAAAATTGCAACTGGAATAATTTTCAGGAGAATGGAAGCAGTATCAAACATCCAAATGTAAACTATCTTACTCTGATGGGGGTTAACTACTTTTTTACTCACTGTACTGTCTTAATGTTGCTGAAGTTAAACTCTCAACACAGAGCTTTCAGAAACTGTGTTGCTCCTCTAGATTGTCACACAATATTCTGCTAACATCTTATAGATTAGCAGTTTTGATAAGATGAACACAATGATCTTGAGACTAGAAAAACATTCATTGAGGCCAATGAGGCTAAATAGGATTGATTTATCAGAATGGTGTAAGAGGAGAAGGAAGTTTCTACCAAAATTCTACATATTTGAGGAACTACAGCACTTGCTTTTCTCAAGGCTCTCATGTGAGAGATACACACCATTCTACAATCATCTTTAACTTGGAAATGTTGATTATGAGACATTTCAGGGTAGATACACAGAAAAAAAAAAAAAAAAAAAAAGCACTACATCCAAGAATGAGCTACCAAAACCATGCTAAATAAATGCTTGATTTAAATGCTGAGATGAAAAGGCACACATGAAAACAAGATTCAATGAGATGTTAAAGATTTACAAAATGTTTTATTGCAGAACATATTTTGTAACGAAATACATAGATAAAAAATAAAATAAGGATATCAGAGGGTTTTTTTTTGTTGGTGGAATTTTTTATTTTTGTTTTGTTTTTAATTTCAGCAGAGTAGAGAATTACTTTACTGCTACTTAAATTCCACCACTCTTCTTAATTCACGTTTTTGTTCCTAAGTTTCTATTCATATTGTGCTGTTAGGAACAGATGAGTGCATATGAGCAAAACAAAACAAAACAAAACAAACAAACAAAAAAACCCCACCATGAACAAAAAAAACCACAGTCTGCTTCTTGGGGTGTTAATCTCCTTAAGTATTCAGACTCCTTCGGATTCAACTTCTTCACAGCACTGTGGTCTAAGATATGTGATAGGCAAGGCTCCTAGTGCCTCCAGAATTGCCTTGTGGGGGCAGCCCACAAAACAGGGAAAGCTATCAAACCACAGTGCATTCTTTTCTCCTTCTCCTTGCAAAGAGTTGTCAGAAGTCCTTTTGCTTATCAAGGTATGAAAGAAATGTAAGATTTCTTGATCAAACACTTGTAGACTTTGTGCACACTAAGTATGAGAGCTTTTTGCTATTTCACATGAAGTCCTTGCTGAAAGAATTGTGTGCTGCTGCTATGCTGGTAAGTGTTCACTGCACTGCACTGAGATAATCCTCTTCTAATTTGCAATAGCAGGCCTTTTGGGTAGCTGACAACAAGTTTAAAGCCTTCAGTTGTACAGAAGAACTTGGTAGCTCAAATTACATGATGCTTCCGCTTTCTTTCTTTAGAGCAGAGCTATATTAACTTGAGAATGTATTCTTCTATTTAATGGTAGAAATGGTTTTGAATATACTTGAGTTACCATAGGAACAATGAATATTTGCTAATAATTGTTGCAGCATTGTCTCTAATTCCTGGATTTGTAATAGCTTTAGAGTATTTTTGGTCTATATGAATATATCAATTTGACCAAGTTGTTGTAAGATTTCAGCTCCAAGGATTATTTTAAAAGTAGGAAATTATTTTTGAAATTGATATATTTTTGGCAATGATTCATGTGAGGTACATGAATACATAAAATGCTTACATAGGTACTTTTGAGAAGTGATCAGTAGTGGAGATTCATCCAAGACTTATTACTAGACAACACAATATACCTATCAAATACTCTTCTTTTTGACTTAGGCTCCCAATCTTAGTGACATATATTAACAATCTTAAAGTGCACCTTTGTATCTGTGGAGTAAGCATAAGATAGTTAGTTTGCTAATGAACAGCAATACAAGAAAAAATCTTCAGTATAATTAATTAGAAATGAATAATTAATGACTTATACGCATACTTTCGAGTTTATGAGGTTGACATGCATGAACATCTGAGTAGTTAGTAACTAAAGTCTTACTAGTATATGGAAGCTTAAGGCTTTTTTATAGTTTATGGTCAAAATACTGCTGTTTACATCTAGCTCTAATAAACTGAATGGCTTGTGATTTTAGTAAAAATACCAAAGGTACACTTGAGCTCAACCTACACTGCAAGAATCTCACAGGAATGAACAAGTATTCATCATTTGTAATCTGAAACGAATCAGTTGTTACAAAACAGATACAATGTCAGTGCAACTTTATTGTTTGTTTGCTTTGTTTGTTTGTTTTTTTAGTAAGTACTGATGTTCAACGTTCACGAAATAACCAGATGTGAATTAAATCTGTTTTGATGAACAGGTAGAAGAAGATAATACTGTGTAAAGTATCGATTCTGTTATAGTATATTGAGGATACTAGACCTTTGTGTTTTTTACCTAGTTTAGCAGGTTTTGGGAGCAGGGTGTTGATTTCCTATGGCAAAAAGCCCTCATAGAACTATCCTGTTTTTATACAAATCTAATGAATCTCTTGACTGAAACACAATTGACAGAAGTGGAGATTTTCCAATGACAGCTAACCCTTATGCATGAATGAAAATAGATACTTGGGATGCAACTTGTAAAAATGCCTCAGGTGAGAGAAAAGACTGAAGGTAAGCTCTTGTTGCTAGATACTTCAGCAAATCCATCCAGTAGATAACTCTTGTGAGTGAGTCATCTCCAAGAAAAGCTTCCATTTGTGCTCACACCTTCCTTTACTCAAAAAAACAACGCATCGTGGGACACATATTGGAGGATAGTCTTCATTAGTTCCAGTTCTGCAGTTTCACTGAACTACTTGTGGTTTTTTTTGTTTGTTTAACCTGAATGCTTTGTGGTTTAATTTTACACTGTCTAAATTATTGGCCAGTAATGGTAATTTTGTTTTCAATTTGTGAATATTGTACATTATTTTAATTGACATTTCTGGACTTTTAAATTATTTGTGCATGGAACTCAATCTCAAAGGGGTTTAATTTGGCTCTTGTGTAAAATCTGATGAATGTACAGATGAATGTGAATGAATAAAAGCAAAGATCTAGATACAAATCTCACCACATAAACTGCTCCCTAAAAAGGAATTCTTTCAAGCAGACCAGTATCTTTCTCTATTGAAGTCAGTGGAGCTACACTAGTTTTCCCCTCCTGAGGATTTGGATACACACCATTAATACCTGATTCAAAGTCCATAGAAATAATTTGCTTTTACCATTGCAAATTCACGGCTTGAATAATCTGTTGGTATTTATGATCCTTCTGTTTAATGAGTTCTGACATATTTGTCACGGAGCTTGTGATCATTCCTTGCCTAAGGTAAATCTCTGAAGAACAGTTTATTTTCTGGGATGCTTTTACAGCAGTGCACACCTTAGTGATTGCTGGATATAAACAGGCAATCCAGCTATTGCACTTGAAGAGATGTTGACTTCTGTTGTTGTTCTTCCTTAGAATATTTTTGACCACCAATGATAAAGAATGAAGGTATTACTTAGTTATAAATTGTGATGCATAGATAAGAATAACAGTGAGACCTAATGCTTAAAAGGGAAAACATAACACCATTTTTTTGGTAGTAACAATTGTTAAGTTGTAATTTGTGCTTCCAACAGATTAGGCACTTAGGCAAAAAATGAATTTGTGATTTTTGCCCTTAGGAACAGAGGGCACATTAGAGGACACAAACACATTAGTGTCTGGAGATAGTGAGAAAATGATCCTACTACTGCAAGAGAAAGTTATCCCGAATCTTCACTAAAAGAGTTTTCAGAGCAGCAGAAATGTAGCATAAAAATGAATAGGGGGTGACTCAGCATATGCATGGAAGTGACTTAATAAGTTTTGATTATCTCAAAATATGAACATGTCAAAATTTTCTTAGATTCTTTTTTTTCAGCTGAACTTGCTCATGAATCTCATGAAACTGTAAATCATATTATAACACTTGTGTGTTTTGCTTCGCAGTGGGTTTGTCTGTAGTATTTTGGCTATTATACTTCCAGTCCCAGTATAGTTAGGCATGGGTAACAATAAACAGCAAGTTGCATGCCAGACACAGAGAGCTTGAGGAAATACAGATGGCTTTTCATAATGGCATTTTTTTTTTTAAATTTCATTTAGAAATTATCTGGTAATATGTGTCAGTCACTAAATGGCTTATCACTGCTTTATCAAATTCCTCATATAAACACCTACCAAATATTTTTGAGAACTTTCAGTGTTTTTTGTTTGTTGTTGTTTGTGAAACTACTGGTTATTTGTTGAATTTATTGATGGCACTTTTGCATTCCTGCTGAAAAGAAAAAAGAAATCATGCCTACATCTTCCTTGTATCTTACTACACAGGAAATAGCATTTTCATCTCACTCCATCAGCTGTAAAGACTGTTACTGCAATAAAAAAAAAAAATTACAAAATCAAATGAACGTGTTAGATCTTAGAAAGTATGTCTAATGAAATGATGATGGGATGGCTGATTTTGTGATTATATTTGGTTTATTCCTCTCATATTAAAAGCCATTAATTGTTGACAAGTTAAATTCTCTATCAATGCCATCATCTTCCACTCATCAGACCTAGGAACACACTGCCAAATCAAACAAATAGCATGATTAGAATGCTTTTCTTATTTCAGTTGGACATTAGCAAGATATTTGCAGTAAATGTTGTTTTGATGACCTTAGTTTCACACAGTGAAAAAATGAAAATGACTCATTTTTCTTGTAAATTCAATATGACAAAACATATCGAGTTCTGTCACTTTTAAGGCTAAATCTAACTTAATCAGAATAATGAAATTTAGAAAAATATAACTCTTAAAACAGAGGAACTGTAAGCATTGTGTTTCTCAGCTTTTCTTGATGTTGTTCATTTTCTTTCAAGCCCTTTTCTAAACTCCTATGAATGCATTTCGCTGTCCTTCATATCAAAGTGTATAATAACTACATCATAAGCTGTTATATGTCACTAAATTTTAAGTAGCTTAGGGAAGATTAAATATTTTTTGAGAGGTTTTGAGTGGTGTATTTTCTTTAGTAAAAGCAATAAAATGTTTATGAAATTTTGGAGTTTTTACCTCTCAATTCAGAGCTGAAAATGCTGATGTGCTTGAAGAACATCTGGCTTTTCTTGGATTTGCCACTGGCTGGATCTCATAATAAAGTCTCTTTAAAGGAGGAATTTATTTACTTATACAATATATTTTATACTTTTAGAAGAATTAATTATACCAGAATCTCAGAAGAGAGCATTTACTCTGAATTTAATTGCTGAAATAATTAATTTCAAGAGTGTTCAGTTCCTATCGAATGTCCAAGTGAAAGAATTAGAGTCCAGGGAACTTGAGAGCAGTGACTTTATGACAGCTATTTGATGATTTTCCTAGTTTCTAGGAAGCTGAGGAGCTCTGTTTCTACTGTAGCATTGCCATAGCATGTGTTGAACAAGAGACTGGTATGTCCTAATTTCTTGGCAGATTGCCATGTTGTCTGAAATGAATTGGAAAAAAGTGGGTAGTGACATGTAAGCTGTTAGGAAAGTAGGCAAATCTTCCTAAAACATAAAATGATTTCCCGAGACACAATTTTTGTTGAGTCAAATTATCTTGTCACATTTGACAACTGTAAGAAAAATAAAACTGTTCTGGCTCAAGCTCATGGGTACAAAGAATATCCTGTGTTAGTGATAATTTATTCATGAAGTTGTGGCATGGCAATATCAATTGTGAATAGAAAAGTAAGATACACTTTATGGATTAGTTTTTAGTATTCCTGCAGCTCAGCGCCTGTAAAATACAATTTTGTCTCCCTACTTTTCTGTGAAGTTGAGAGGGTAAATTTTGTACAGTGATGCTCAAGTACTATGGAGATAAGTTATATCAAAATTGCAAAATCTAATGGACTTTGGAATAGCCAGACATTTTTGGTTGTTTTTTTTTTTTTTTTGCATGTGGCTTCCCCATGTGTTAATTCTAAACATGCTGCTAATCTATTTTTTTTTAAACAGCAATAAGGGCACTAAAGTGAACATCATCAATATGAAGGGTTAAATCAGGTGAATACTGAAATTATTTGTAGTTCTCTTTTGTTCCTTGTCAATCTGCTATGTTTCACAACAGCACAGATCAGGAAGAGTATCTGTGAATTCTGTAGAATTGCACAATGATTTAATTACAACATGGAAGTGCACCTCTAATGGAGAGAAACAGCTTTAAGGTGGAAAGTTACAGTGATCACATCTTCTTAAGACCTTCCTTACTTTTGTTATAAACTGAAAATAGAGGCATCTGTTAAAGTAGATAAAACAGCAGTTGTATGGCCGCAGTAGTCCTCCTACAAGGAATAAAAGAAAGAAAACTAATCTGCTTCTACTTCTGAGTCACAAGCTGGGAGCCACGACATATTGAAATTTTTTTTTAATAACTATTTCTTGACACTAAAAATGGCAGCACAAAGTTTCTTGGCTTTGTTGTTTTTTTTTATTTGAATATATAGTCACCTTAATGCTACGGGTATGTATTGTGTTTTTTGTTTTGTTTTTTTTTAATAAAGATTGAGGTTGCAACTAAAAACCTTTTAAGATTTGTAGAATACATGCAGTACCTAAAATGTTTAATCCCTCCCTCCCCTTCCTTCTAAAAATAGTCACTCATTGTATAGCTAAGTTGTTTTATGAAAATTGAAAGATTATTACTGTTTCTATTATTCTGGAAAATTATCTTGTTGCAGCACTTCAGATATTTTTAAAATATACAATATTAAAAAACATGAGATTCTATAGGGTCAGCAGGAACAGCAAATAAAGGTATGTCCCTTGTAAAGCTCAACGTAGATAAGAATATAAACACCTTGAACAAAGGCATGAACTTACCAGGGAATTATAAATGATACTGATAATATTCTGCAGAGATCAACGAAATCCCAAATCTGATAAATTCTGTATTAGAAAAAAGATCAAAGCAACAAAGGGCAAGAATAGAGTGAAAAGTGATTTCTTACATTTAAAGTACCTGAAGAGTTTCATAAACACTTCTTTATGATTGACTTTAAAGTGTCACAAGTGGGACTGAGCTCTAGATAAGGTTGGGGTAGAGGGCATATACAGAAAGTTCTTTCCTTTTTAATGATCTTAGTGTTCTCCATCTATTTTATGCCTCAAAAGATAAGAGAGAAATTCTCTTCTATACTTTTCTCCTTTACTATTGCCAGAGGTCACTTGTAGCATTGCTTCTGGAAATAGACCCTCAATTGAATAGTTTCCCATGGGCACAGATCTTGTTTTATTAGAGATGTAATAAAGGTAAGTTTTCTAAGAGGTGTTTTTAATTATACATCAGGTCTAGATTATATAGCTTTAGAAAGGTACACTGAAACTGAAATTTCCTTTTTTATTAATCCAAAGTGAAGGAGATTTTTTTTGATAGAAAAAAATTTTTCCAATTTTTTCTATCAGCTGCAATGTAGAGTCTTAAAATAAAAGTTAAAGCTATGCTCATGTTGATCTTCTGTTAAAAGAGCCCTGAAAACATGTCTTCACTGCTCTTTCCTTATTCATTAAACTTCTGCTGTGGACAAGGTTACAATAACAGGAGTCAAGCTTCTCACAGATAAGTAGCTCAAGATAACAAAATGTTACATATTTTTTATACAAAAACACATGCATTAATCCTCTTTTGCTGATGTGAGATAGCATGATTTAGGTCTTTATATGCCTACTCCTTTAAAAGTAAGGAAAAAAAGAGAAAAATATATTGTAGTTCTCAGAAAAATTTGGGTGCATTTGAACTAGCAGACTGTCCATCCCTGCTTAACTCTGAAGAGAGGCAGAACTGCTGAAAACCATTTACTTGTCTTGCACGGTGTCTGGAGATGGGAGAGAGGAGTGTGGAGATGTAGGTTTTGTGAGGAAGAAATTGTTCACATAGCTGGAGGGAAAGCTCAACACTGAAAGTTTCAAAATGACCTTAGGTTTTAAAAGCCTGCAGAATTTGTTCTGGGCATTGCTTTGTTCAAATTTCCCTTCCAGAGAAGTATTAATTTTTTTTAGATTTGCTTAAATCCAGGATAAACACTGAAGACACAAAAGGATGAAATCAAGGTTAATTAGAACATTTAAGTCTTTGATAACCAAGCTGTTAATCACAGTAGAAAAAGGAGCAAAATAACTCTTATTGAATAGCTCCTTAATAGGTGTCCTCAACCTTTACTTTTTTTTAATCAGATCTTTAAGCAGTTTACACACTCTGTCTCTTCATTCTAATACTCCCTGTGTGCTAGAAAGACCAAGATAGAAAGGAAGGAAAAAAGAGAAAGGAAATGAAAGGAGGAAGGGAGAAAAAGTCTTGATACACCTATGAATATTATCAGTATTTTGATTTGCATTACTTGATTACACCTTGCCTTACAATTCTTTTTTTGCTTTCCTTCCAATACTCATGTATATTTGCTGTTTTCAAGAATTTGTTAACAACTATAGTTAGAAAAGGAAAGTCAGATATCTCTGTATAGGAGACAATTTTGCTTTAAAGGCTGAAGTAGAGAGAATGAGAACCAAATACTTTACCAAACCTTGGAGGTGAAGCCCTTAGAATAGCTAAGAGAATCTGTGCTATTGGCTTCAACTGTGACTTTCCACGAAAGGAACTTTGACTGAGAAAGGCATGTTTCTTTTTATCTTCTACTTTTTATTCTCTTTTCCCCATTATGTGTAGTCTGCCTTACAAGGAGACTGAACTGGACTATAGCAGTGGGGCTAAAAGTGCCATCTCAAATATATTCCTGTCTCTACCCACCAAGGGCACTTCAAATTCTTGGAGTGAAAAGTTGAAGGGAAGGAAGAATAGAAAAGATTGTTAAAATTGAGATCTATTAAAGGTTGTTTTGGGGAGGTTCACCAGATGGCACTGTTTCACACAGGCAAATACATTTCTTCATGATAAACAATGTACTTACTTCTTGAGGGCTGCCTCAGTGGTTTCAAGACTCAGTCTTTTTCGATGAAGGTTTGGTTAGCAGGGTTGAAATTGACTTTTGCCAGCATCATCCAGGCTGAAGTAAGTTTTCTGCAAGTGGATGCTGTGCAGCGTTCAGCTTCCTCCAACAGGGACTCAATGGCTGGCTGATCATGGGCTGCTGCTCAAGGACTTGTGCAAGCAAGAACGAGATAATAGCACTATTGAAGTGGTGGCTCTCTGGAAAATACATCTTGCTCTAAGTACTTCTTTCTCTTGTCATGACTTTAAAGGACAGGCACAACTGCTTTATCGCAGTAGACTTTGCCAGTATGCTTATTTCTGATGATCAACAGCACCCTTTGGAGCCAGAAAGTCTCGTATTAAGTAAGCTGAGATTGATTAGGCCATTGTGTGAAACAGGGTGAATCATTATATTGCAGCCAGAAGCAGGTCTCTAGAGGTGTGCCAAGGACAGTACCCTGCAAGTTTAGGGAAGGGCATTGAGGCACTGCCTCCTACCTGACAAGCTGCACAACGGCTAGTTGAAGATGAAGGCTCCCAAACCTGTGGAGTGAGGAAAGGGACAGAGCTGGCTTCTCACTGCCATTCATCATCCAAATCTTGCTGTGCTTGTGAACTGATGCAGTGGGCTGCTCATACTGCTTCAGATGTTTTCCCAGGAAAATGGTTACAGCCTTCTTAAGCCCCAGAATGCTTCGCCATTGCTGTTTACTGAGCAGCATATCTCCAAACGTGCGTTGATGTAACAAGGATCTTTTAATTCAGCACTTTCCCCATGCTGTCATAAGATGGTGTCTGAGGCCAGCACCAAGCCTATCATGCTGGAGTGTGGTCTGAGCCACTCCAGGCACATGATAAGGGCCTAGGCCCAGGTCCATAGCCCAACAGCAAGGTGCTGGGGCTATCTGCTGGAAGCAGTCTGGAGGCGTGGGTGCCAGGCCATCAGTTTTCTTGTGATATGTGTCCACCTGCCTTGCATGTACCATCAGAAATCAAAATGTGGGCAGCCACTGCCTGAGAACAAAATGGCCGTCTTGTCCTGACAACATGCATGTTTGCGTGGATACCATCTGAAATCAAAATGTGGGCATTGCAGCTCTGAGCAGCCATTGCCTGAGAACAAAATGGCTGTCTTGTCCTGACAACGTGCATGTTTGCGTGGACACCATCATTTAAATTCTTTGCCTATTGCTTACATTTCAAAAATTTTGTAGACTTATGAAAATAACCGCAGGATGAAGAATTTTGATGTGATCACAAACTCCAATGATGTTTGACCCTTTTGTGTAGGGAAGGAGAACAAAGAAAGTGGGGGGACAGGCATGTGGGGAGAAATGTTAATTTTTGTCTTGTTTAGTAGATGCACAGAATGCTACGACATTTCACTGCACTGTAATTAATTGTTATTCTTAATTTTATAAGTATCTGGAACAGCATTTTGGCAGAAGGGGCTGGAAGCGTTTTTCAGCTTTTTCTTTAGCTGTACCATGTTCTTAGTCAATTAATTTTAGTCGCTCTGTATGTTACAGCTAATATTACAGTGTTACCAGAATAGCAGTGCTTTCTCAGATATCGCTGGTATTATAAAGTTAAAAATGATTAGAACTGAAAAGGGCATTTTCCATTAAATTCTTAATTATCTATTGTAGAAAAAAAAATTGGTTTTAAAATCCATTGCTGTTATATAATGAATGGTTTCTCTTGTCAGTAGGCATGTTTTTTTCCTCTTTTAATATTAATTTCTATAAATCTATTTTTGAATTTTAAAGAGGGTCTTTATTTCATATCTATTACATTATTCGAATGTAAAATTTTGAATTTCAGCATGTTAGGGAAGAATTCCAAGTTGTTTATAAAATTATCTCATAAAATGGCATTAGCCCTGCAAGCCTTTACAGAGGGGGTTTCCAGAAAATTTGCCCTCTGGTTGTTCTTGTGAATAGAGTGTGAAAGCTTGCCTCATTTTCTAATTCTGTCAAGTTTAAAAATTGTCTCTGAATTAATAGGCTTGCTAATTTTCCTTTACACTGACAGGCATATATGCACACTTTTTGACATAATCATCTGTTAAAATTTTACCAGTTTTCAAGATCATTGCACCAGAAAATACACACACACAAAAAGAAGAAAACTTTATTTTTATAGTTTTGTTACTTTTTTTATTTAAACAAATGAGATTATACCAAAATAGGGTAATGTGGATAATATTATAATTTTTCTTTTCCTTTTAGGTGCTGCTCTAAATTATGCATTGAAAGAGTTTCCATACTGGTATTTCTTGCTGGCTTGGTATTGAAGAAATCAGAAGCACTGAACTCCTGAGACTAATCTGAATATGTATACTGGTATGTATCCAACTGTTGACTTATCAGTTTTGTCAAAACTGATTTGGTGTTTTAATTGTTCTTAATATTCCCTATAGTACCGAAGGAGCCTAATTTACATGAAATATACTTAAATTCATTGTACAGAGCTCATTAACGGTCCTTTTCTTATTACTTACGCACAAGCTTAAGGTTTTGTCTTAAATTCAAGTGAATTTTTATCAGAGACTTTTCCAGTTTTTCTTGTGCTTTCTTTTTCTGTGAGAGTTTGTTCCTTCTAAAATAATTTTTGAACAATAAGTTCCTCTGTATTTGAATATGTCCACATTTCTCATGGTAGAAAGAATCACACATCATTCATTCAAGTTTTTTTACAAAATTTTAGCAATCCAAGTGAACTGCAGTAATTGTTCTCTTCCATTTCAATTTGATTTTTATTGGGTATTCCAGATACTGTTCATATAAAGTATTAAAATTCTTCGCTTATTCTTATGACAATGTGTATGACCTTTCTCTTTTCTTCCATTATTATTCATCCTTCTTTGATATCATTGGCATGTTATTTCCAGTGCTCTGACATTCCTGGCATTCTGCCATGTTCTTCATGCTTTTGATTCAGAAATATTAGAAAGGGAGGCACAATTTTAAAGAAGTTTGTTCTTACAGGAAAGTAAACACATTGCTTTAAAGAAACTATTTTTCTTTTGCTCTTAAAGCTTTTGTTTTGCTTTCTTTTTCCCATGAACAATTAATCTTGATGCATGCAGTCTCCTATTTGATAGCAGCTTTGAAAATAATGAGTCAGTAGCACTGTCAGGCTGTGAAGTAAACTTACAGCTAAAGTCACGTACCTATCATGGCTGAAACCATAAGTTTATATGTTCTTTTATAGTGCTCCAAACAACAAAGTTCATTGCGATAGATACAATATAATGTCAGATCCAGTTCTTAGTATAAAACCTCTGATTTGGAGGTAAGTAGTAGACAATAATCTGAATAATATTTCAATATATCTCTGTTCTTATGCAATGAAGAAAAACAGTTTCAAATATTTGAGTATTTTTAATCTCAAGATAAATTATCTTAGAGAAAGATAAAGGTCTTTACATGAAGTAATTAATGCAAAAATCTTTGCCTCAGAATTCTATTCTACTGCTTTCCACGACTTTAAATCTATCATGAGGCTCCTCATCTAATGTATTGGTACAGCAAAAGTATGAAACTCTTTATAAATTCTTCCTTTTTTTTGAAAATGAGGTATAAATCACTGTGATTGCTGACTCCAATTTGATCTGTTCCTGATAATGGATGAAATCATTATTTTTCTGCTAATTGAAAAAGATGAATTATTTAAATAAGCATAATATGCACTAATTATTAACTGCTTACTCTGGAAAAGTTTGCTAATGTATGCAGGTTAAAAGGTTGTTGATGCTTTAGATGTCTGGTTCCTGGAAAATATCTTAAAACTCAACGGCCTAGTATCCTTAATTTATGTATAGAAACATGAAAGTGTGTAAGTTGGCCAATCCCAAGACTTGGCAGATATTTGCATAGAACTTCTCAAAAGAAGTTCTGCACTTCTCATGCTTCTCATGCTCTGAGATATAGGCACCTAAGTTTGGTCTGCATGTTTGTCCAGCCTACACATGATAATTTGTAATAATCTACGGCAGATGGGACAACTCAGTGGTGTTAAAATATCTACAAAAAAGGAGCAGGAGGAGGTATGCATTACTTAATGTTTAAAAAATTGAAGGCTAGAGCATTTGTTTAACCAGTGGGTTGTTCACAATAAGCAGCCTTTAGAGGAAAATCTGAACTAAATCTGAAAGGAAGATCTTCACTTTAAGATTCTTTTTTTTTTTTTTTTTTTTTTTCCCTCTTGCATGCACTGTGCAGCCTTTTCCATGCTCTTTTTCTACTAGCAGGAATTTTGCATTCTTTGCTACGCAATGAAAAAAGCTTTGAAAAAAAGTGCTAACCTCTAACTTGCCAGTTAGAAAATTCCCTAATGAGACATATTCAATGAATTTGAACACTCACTGGTGGAAATAGTGTGTCTTCTGTTTTCTGAATGAGTCAGTTTGCTTCTGAGATACTGAACAAAGCAAAAAGGCAGCATATTTTTCCATGTCTATTATTTAAAGATAAAAGACAATGAGAATGTATTTTGAGACTGATCTACAACTAGGCAAGTGTTTTGGGCATGGTTTGACCTCAGGGTTTCAGGTACTTGTCCATCTCATTTCTGTTTGTAAATGGGACTGCCTTGACTAATGCTGTGTTCATGGCACCTCAAGCTGAGTTGTGGACTTCTCATTTGGGATCAGCAAGTGCACAAGTAACTGCACATAAGTAAGGGCTGCCCTGGTGTCCTCTATATTTTATATGTAGTTTGCATTTGAAGTGTGTTTTATTCAGCCAATTTTTGCTGTGTTTTTTGGGGGGCACATTTTTCAGTGCAACACAGGATTTCACCAGTTAAGTGTTAGAACAAGACGCACTGTACAGAAACTTCCAGTAACAAATATACAATGTTAATAAGTGTTTTTTTGAGGGAATATAATTTGTATTACTTGAAAAATATCTAGGCAAGTCTGACTTCTCTGATGGTAACTGCTAGCTGAAAGGAAAGGTAATCTAAAAGCTTATGTCATTTTTTATAGTTATTAGATTATTCAGCAAAATTAATTTATTGAAACTAGTTAGCCAATATATACCAATAAAACAAAATTTGTACTCAATCTTATATCAAAACACTTCCATTTGCATCTGTTTCTAACCTGTTAGCTGTAGGAAAATTATGAAATTCTTTGTGAATTTCTCTTTACATTTGGAGAGTACCTTTTGCAAACTCAACAAATCTCAGAGGGATTTCAAGCTGAAGTGTTTTTGGGAAGATTAACAACATGAAAAAATCATATCTATTTTTAATTCAACAGTAACAATAGCAGGAAGATAAGCCTAGGAGACTTATACAGGTCTATATAATACTTATACTGTTTTTGAATCCTCACTTTGATGATTTGAAAAAATATTTGTCTCAAGTTCTTTGCATTTGCAGCTAAGATAATGTGTATTCCTTCAGTATGATTTCTTAATATAGGATGGTGGCATACGGTGTTACCTAATGTTCTGTGATTAATTTATTGTCCTAACAGTTATTTGCCTTTGATTTTTTTAAGTGTAAGTATATCACTTAAGACACCTTACTAAGAAGTCTAAAGTAATATTGAACGGTTTTTCCATACCTCGATTAAAAAAACAATTAAAGACTGTGCTATAATCTTGAATAGAACTGTATGCTATTCCTGACCAATCTGAAGATTTTTGAAGATCCTATAGTAATCTGACTGGAAAATATCTTTAGATCTGATACAGACTTTTGAAACTGAGGAGTTATTTCATACTCCATGAGTAAATTGAAATAAGTATATGAACATACTGTGGACTTTGATGTTGGGGAACGCCCCAAGTTTCCCCAAAAGGGTTGCCCTCCGGTTCAGGCGTGGGGAACGCAAGATCAACTCAATATGAGATGCGTCCAACTTTATTGTAGCAACATACCATCTTATGTAGCAAACTTGCTTCCAGGGATACAATGTCCAGGGATACAAGCTCTATGCAACCCACACGCTAACAATATCGTTGCCTGAGTTATCTCCATATATGGGATATGTTGTTAACTACAACACTAGGGATACAGAGTACTATGGATACTAGAACACTCTGGAAAACTCCACACTCCACACACCTAGGATTACATCATTGGTAAATCACTAGTCAATCAGTAGCTACGTGCTGCCGAGCAACCTGCTCTCCAACACTTTGACTTACAGATTGCAGAAATGGAAAAAAGTTTTTGTAATCAATGTCACGTGAGGTATTTCTGTTGCTTTTTCCCCACTCTCATCAATTGTCTCAAGTGGAACATCCTATCTTGAGTTTAGTTAAGACACGGGAAAAATTATTAACAATGATTATATTTTAAAATTTATGTTACCAAGTACCTGAAATTTACTCCATGGCTTCTGTATTTTGTTATGGTTTTAGTATTATTACATTTAAAAAGTGCTTCTTTGCCTTTAAAGGAACAATTTGACCCAACACTTTTTGGGTTTGTTGTTTTTTTTTGTTTGTTTGTTTGTTTCATTTCTGCTTATTTTCCCAACATTATAGCTCCATGTTAATTCTAAATAGCAAGATAAGAATGTTCTAACGTGAACTATGAACTTGTAAAAGTTATTATAGGCAGCACTCTATATAATGGATTTCTTCCGATATGGTAATAAATCTACGTAAATAGTTATCTGACAGCATGGAAGCTTATCTATTTCTAACTTGGTTACCAAACCATTTGCTTTTAAATGAGAGAGTAAAAAATTATCCTCTGTGTTTTAAATCTGAAATTTGTTAGTTAACACACTGTCATTTCCTCCTTGGATCCTTGACTTTAATTTTAAAAATATCTTGTGGTGTTGAGAAATAAAAGAACACGAGTGTTATAAAATATTAAAAGATTCTGTTAAATGTCATTGTCTCCAATGAAAAGACTATTGTAAAAGAGGAGATGACTAACCTAGAAGTTGGTTTTGAGTACTGACTGACTATCATTAGCTGAAAACTTTTTTTATTCCTGCAGCTATTTCAGATATATGTGATATTGAGCAACTGTGTAGCAAGGATGTTTAGATTTTGAGATGACTTAAATTTACATATATATTAGTTCTTTAAGTAATATAGACAGAATATTTTAATACTTTCTTTATTGGTAAACAGGAATTTAGGACTGTACTGAAACTTAGGAAACAACTGAACTGATCAAAACTAAATTTATCGTGAATTTTTTTTTATTTTGCAGCATTCTTCCTGTTTATGGTAAAACACAATTTTTGTAGGTCTATCTTTTATAGCAAGGAAAAATAAGCTTGGACAAGCAATCTAAATAGATTACTGAGAATGAGCTGACCAAGTCACTGGAGATTTCAGACGCAGCAAATCATGTAACAGAATATAAACCAACAAACATAAATATAGGTATAGGTATGGATGTATAGAGACATTACTGAGACACACCTGTAAAATGAGTTTTATAGCAGTGAACTTGGCAGGTGAGAGAGAGAGAGATTACTCTCCAGTACAGTAATTGTTTTGGGTGGACAATCATACTGCATTTTTTTTTCATATGATTGCCACAGCATCCTTGTGCAGCTCCAGTGTTTACATTCTGTCACTAATGATACTGTTGTTAATGACATTGTTTCTTTAAATACAGAGATACAGAGGAGGGTTGATTATTACATTTACATTTTTTGATTTTATGTCAGTATCAAATATTTTCTTGAAGTCAACTCTGTGCAGCTTCAGAATTCGCCACTGTAAATCCATTACATTTCCTTTTTCCAGTCAGTTTGATCTCTCTGGGAAAGTATGTCATGCATCTTTATTGTCAATGTGTTCTGCTCTGTGGAAATGTGTGTTAGTTAAAACACAAAACCACAACAAATATGGATTGCTGATACAAAAATTCTTTCCAGTTGGTGGTCTTTCTCTGTATTTATGCAAATGAAGTTTGGCAAAATTTTTGTGACAGCAGAAATGCACTCATGTTGATAGTCATGTCGTCAAGATTAGAATTGTAGGTAATTAACCAGTAGATTTTACTATATGGTGCCATGTCTCAGAGACAGAAAGTCACTCACAGAGAAATCTCTCTGCTTATAAATATTGATGTTTCCAACATGACTTGTCAGATTGGTGTTGAGTACAAGCTCTTTCTTATAATTCAGCAAATTATTGAACAACATAAGTTCACTGTTGTTTATCTTGCCAGCTTTGTTGTGATCAGTTGCTGCATACCAGATGTCAACTGCCAAAGCAACACACTGAAGTCATCTGTGATGAACAGTTCACCTGCCACAGGATCTGTGCCAGTGTTGCAGTCAATGCTGTTGAACTCTTTTTTTCCATTAGTGTATTTGAGGATTATTTTTTAGTTTGGAAGTTCTAGTGATAGTAATATTGAACTTGTGGTAATATTGAAGATCTGCATTGACCTGATAATCCTGTTTGGTGCTTGGTGATGCTTTTAGGGTTTTTTTGTTTATTCGTTTTTTAAACTGAACTCTCTAAGTTTATCATTTAAATTCTTCAAGGTTATTGGCAATACTCGGGCATGGTCTCTGTGTCTGGATTCCAGAGATGATTAGCCCAGCTGTGTTCTTTCATTATTAATGTGGTTCTACAATCTTCATAGTACCCTTCGCTCTTGAAGAAGTGAGGGAGGGTGGTCTATAAGAGCAAGCTTGAAGATGGATATTAATGGAGAAAACTGGATGTACCAGTTTGCTTATCTGAATGTTTAAATCTGGTTGGTTTGATTGTTTTTGTGATCTTTTTGCAATTCTTATTGTATTGCTCCAGGAGCATCATATGTTCAATTGAAACATGTTTAATTCTCATATTATAATTAAGTTCCTCATTTAATATTAAATATTGTGATAAGAAACTTCTTGTTTGAGAAGGATATACAAACCAAGCAATATTATAGGGATAAGGATAAGTCACTGAAGCTTGAACTAAAAGCCCTGGGAGTTGCATCAGATCATTTGAGAAGGCTCTCAAGTTGAATATTTTCACAGAACTCCTGAAATAGTATATTTTCATTTAAAATTGGTTGTGTTTTATTTCTATGCAATATAAATGCTCAAATTTCTGTCATTCTGTGAGGAAGTTTTAACTTAATAGCTTTAACAATTATGTGTTAGAAGACATTTTAAACTTACGTGTGTACCTATTTATAAATAAAATAGTTCAGCTTCCATAGCAAAAAAAGAATAAGAAGAGATATGATAATATTGCGAGATCTTCAGTACATACAACTGAACCAGCTGCTGTTCAGTGATAAAGGGTAAGTATAATATGAAAAACCATTTAAAAAATTAATTACACCCTAACTTCTTAAGAGAAAATGAGATTCCGTGCCACAAAAGCAATATCGGCTGGCAAAATATTTGTACTTAGAGATGTGGACAAATGAACATTGAATGGAGTTACAAACTCTAGGCTGGAAAAAATATGTGTATGCATGTTGAAGAGGAGGATCAGTATCTCTATATTTCACGCAAGATACATGGAAACCCTAGACCAGAAAGAAACTCTGTATTTAAACTGTCAAACTTAAATGACAAAGATAACATTTTGGAAAGTAATATGAGAGCAGGAAGAGATAATATAAATCCCCATGAATCCTCTGTAGTTCAGATCTGAGTCCGTCTACTCAAGCAAAGAATCAAGTCTTAATGCCGATGATGAATTTATTTCTGGAAGAAGTACTGTATTTCCTGAAAAATAGGAAGCTCAGCAAAAATATGAAAGTACGTTTATTTTGCATGCATAGCGTCCTAAGACTGAAGAAACAATCTAAGAAGAATAGTTGAAATCAAAAATAAAAATTGATTAAATAAATGCTTTTTGCTTTTAAAGTAGAATAGTGTGGTGCAATGTAAGTTATTAATGATCACAGAAATAACAAATATCATAACAATATCTGCGTTCTAAGTAGTTTCATATACTAGAGAGAAAGCAAGGTGTTCCTTGAAGCTTATTAAGAATGTCTTAAACTCTTCTCAAAGGGGATATTGCAGTAATAGTAATCAGCAGAGTTGGATTTAATACAATGGGATGAATAACTGAACTAAAGCACTTTAAAAACCATTGAAACCATTCACTGTATTGTTAATGATATCATCCAACAATGCAGACACATTACCTGTATTCACCTGGAGCTCAAACCATACAAATTATTCCAGTAGGGGTGTTTTTTATTTGATTCAGCTGAGGAGGGGAAGAAATGAATTGTTCGCCTGTTTCCTGTGTAAATTTGTTGATGAAAAACTTGACCCTCGTCCTTGGTTCATTTAACAGCCTGGAGTAGTATGTGGTGTCCATGGTGGAGTGAGGAAGCAAGTGCATACTTAACCCAGCTAGAGGATATCAGAAATCATGAGCATAGGCCAGAAAAGATAGGAAGGAACAGAAAGCTTAAATATAATGAAGTATGTTAACTTTTAGAAACTGAAAGAAAGGAAAAGAAGGGAAAATATATTTTCTTGACAGCTTGCTGGTAGATAGGGGAAGTTGTTTCAGGGAACATGTTGTCAGTATGAAAAAAGCCAAGAATGTAAAACGTAGAGGTCAGAGCCATTTAACCTAATCTGAATAGTCTTGTGTGCTTAATTTTCATTTCACACTGGATTATTGTGGTGTGATCACAAGGATGTTATTTCATTTTTGTTTTGTTTCTTTTAAATCTGAATAGAATCCCCGAGAAAATTCAGTGCCTACTGTTGAATGAAAATTCATATATGAGAATACAGAAAGACTTGGACACAGACACACATAAACAGAAATACAGAAGTAGTCACAATTCTGAATGTGTTGCAGAAATACTTTGTGGTCTTGAACCATGTAAACCATTTAGCAGAGTTGCTAAATGCAGAAGTTGCTCGGGTTCTCTTATCTAAATATATGAGTATGTTAGAGAGTAGTCTAGATTAATTTGTGTGTAATAGATTTCTTGTACAGTAGAATTTACAGTTTTGTGATCGGGTCACTTTCTCTGACATTTTCTGGATAATGTGAAAGAAAACTCGTTTCCATTTACCAGGGCAAGTTCAGTAAGATGAAATGATTTAATCTTTCTTTCTGATTTATTTAGTGGCTTTTCAGTTTAATATTTCCAGTCAAGTATTGAGATAAACTTGCAAGGAAAGAGAACGTAAGATTCTCTTCATCCTCAGCAATGAAATATATGTAGTGCTGATTCACTGACAAGACCATTCAATAGTGAACATAGAATAGATTCCTAGCCTCCAGTTTGCCAAAGTACTGACTCATATTTTCTCTAGGTTTATTTACCTCAGCAATATGGATATGATTCATTAAAGTGTCACAAATCCATTATAGTACATTTTCTGCTACTATAAGGTGGAAGGTTTGTAGTCATAAATATCTGAGAGGTAATTTTCTCCACACTATGGAATCAAATTATGTATAAAACCCCTCTCTTAATATTCTTTTAGTAAAACATCTTAATAGTAGCCATTCATTTTAATTTTCTTAACTTAATCCCCAACTATAGTGTTCTGAACATCTGCATTTTAGAATTATTACACGAATATCCTAAAACTAATTTCATATAAGCCCTGAAAGCACTTATTCAGGTAGAATCCCCTAAAAAATCCAAATGCAATTATTCACTACTTGATACAGTAGTCAATGTTTTATGATTTTAAGACATTTTTGCTGTTAGGCAAGATGATCTCTACATTTTATGGAGATTTATCATCCTCATTTGCAAACTATATATGCAGTATTTTTATTTTTATTTTTATTTTTATTTTTACCTGATTCAACTAAGCCAGTGGAATAATCCTGAAACCGAGGTTAATTAAGTTGTAAATGATTTTCTACTGACATATGTTTTCTATGGAATTGTGAAACTAGGTGTACTATCAGCATTTTTTTTGTGATTCAAAGGAGCTTCTATAAATGAAGATAAACTAGTCCTTGTATGGATTACAACCATTGTTGTTTTCTTTTTCTAGTTTGTTCCTAAATGAAACTGTCCAAAGTTTTTCATTTAATGTTTCAACCAGATTAGAAGGATTCTTAGTAGCCTTTTGTGAAAACTGTGAAGTCCAAAACAGAAAAGAGCGACCCATTTATTGTTTACAAAAATCCTTAGTGGTATTCTCTTCTCCACCTACTTGTACCTCAATTCTACAAACACTTTGCCACATGTACCGAGTGCAAATCTATAAGAAAATACTGTTTACAAAGAAGGTATTAATATACAAAGTATATTCTAAACTCTTCCCTGTGGCTGGAAAGGAAACTGAGTGATGTAGTCTTTTTGGACGAGTGCTATAATTATTAGCCTGAGGGGAAATTAATGTTCTACATTCAGAGGTATTCAGAGCTGATAACTCCTGTTATCAGCATTTCCAGTGAGTTAGTGATAGACAAGATTTAATAGGTAACATTAACACCGTAGTAATTATAATCATATTACAACACTCAAGTGCTCCTGCCAGAAGTGACAGTAGAGCCAGGTAGAAATGTATTTCCAGACCACGGCCATATTACTTTAGTTATGCAGAAACTTTCTTGGTAAAGAAAATCAGACTGTGAGACTAGCATCTTCCCACTAATGTTTACTCAATTTTTTTTTCCAATTTTTATAATTTAATGGCAACTTGGATAAATGGTTTTGATTTCTGTTTGATTCCATAGTTTCTTCCTAGGCCAAAAAACGTCTTCTAGAAATGTTGAGCCTTTGTATTATTTTAAGAAACAGCATCAGTCCCCATGACACTTTGGGCACAAACTGGAACACAGGAAGTCTGGTGTAAACATGAGGAAAAGCTTATTTACTTTGAGGGTTGCAGAGCACAGGAACAGGCTGCTCAGGGATGTTGCTGTGGAGTCTCATTCTCTGGAAATATTCAAAACCCTTCTGGATGCTTTCGTGTGTAATCTACTCCAGGGAGCCTGCTTGAACAGGGTATTGGATTAGATGATCTCTAGAGATTGCTTCCAACTCCTATGATTCTGATTTTATGCTTATACTTTTCTTTTGCTTAACATGGACAATATAAGAAAGCCACATTTCGCCAAACCATTTATCCATCTTATGCAATATTCTCTGTTGTGAAATCTTTTCCCCTCATGCTCTGTCAGCATTGACAACTGTTGTGTTAGGGATACTTGAGGGACTGTCTAGTCCTTGACAACTGTTGTGTTAGGGATACTTGAGGGACTGTCTAGGCCTTTTGTATGTATGTAATCCAATCTGTTGAATTCATTTGTCAACCCTCTGATAGAGTCTGCCTCTACACATGGTCTTATATCTACTAATTCTGCTTTTTGTGTAAAGAAATATCTTACTTTATCTCTCTTCAACTGATCCCCTACTAATTTTATCAAGAGCCTTCTAGATCTTATATGCGATCCCTAGCTGTGCATAACTTACCTCTTGACTTGATGATTTAATAAACATTAATCAATTTCCTGCAACCACAGAAGCCTGGGCCATTTTAGTCTTGTATGGCAGCTGCTCCATACCTTTGATCTCCATCTCTAATTCCACTATGCCCTTCCTGAGATGCAAAGACCAGAAATGCATGCGATATTCATTTTCTGGGTTCATCAAGTTTTATATGCTAACAGAACGACAATTTGCATGTTTTTCTCAATACCCTTTGTTGCAATGTGCAACATTTCATTGCTTTCTTTGCTTGATTCTAAACACTCAGCTGATGATTTCCAAGAATTCTAAAAAGTGATACAAAATGTCTTTCCTGACCTATAACAGACAACGCTGAGTTCAGTATTGCAGATGCATGGCTTAGATCACTCTTTACTGCTGAAGCTCTTGTACTACCTTTTTATATGGTCATTCAGTTTTGTGAAGTTATTCATAATTTGAATGAAATCTGATTATCTATCTACAAATTCTGAGATTTTATTTCCTCTTACAGGTCATTGATTAGAAATTGAATAAAACTAGTCTCTAGACTAGTTTTGTGTCTCCTCTTCTACTGTGAGGGTGGTGAGACACTGGAACAGGTTGCCTCAAGAGGTTGTGAATGCTCTCTCCCTATAGGCATTCAAAATGAGGATGGATGTGAGCAACCTGGTCTAGAGAGAGATGTCCCTGCATAGCAGAAGGGTTGGGACTAGATGATCCTTCCAAACCAAACCATTCTATGATTCTATGACTCTTCCTTCTGGAAACTGACCATTAAGTCTACCCTTTGCACTGTATCCGTCAACTGGATTTCAGTCCATATAACAACCATTCTTCCAGACCTGCAACTGTTTCTTTAAAAACCTTTGGTATGGCGCCTTGTCCAAGAGCTTTCTTATTATTATTCCTTGTTCGTTAGTCTATTAGAAAGTGAATTTAGACTCTTCTACATCTTTTTTCCTATTGGATATCATTAATATGCTTAATAGTCCTATCAGAGTTTAAGAACTCAACATTTCATTATCTGAGATAACCATCTTTTTTTTTTTTTATATAAAACTATAGAGTGGCTTGGATGGGAAGGGTCCAATAATGATCATCTAGTTCAACCCCAGTGCCATAGGCAGGGACATTTTTTACTACAGTGGGTTCCTCAAAACCCCACCCAACCTGACTTTGAATACTTGCAGTGATGCAAGTCCATAACTCCTCTAGGCAACCGGTTCCATTTTCTCACCATCTTCATTATAAAAAATAATAATAATTCCTTATATCCAGTCTGAACCTACTTGCTGGCATTTTAAGTTGCCTCTTACAGTGACCTTGTAGTGGCCATTAAACTCCATGGAAAAGGGTTTTGTAAGAAAGATGGAGAAAGACTATTTACCAGGGCCAGCAGTAACAGTATATTAACCTCAGAATCTTTGTTGTTAACATTTTCAGTAAGGAAGCAAGTTGTTATTAAGTAGCTGTACTCTGGTGATTTTTACTCAAATGTTCTGTATTACTGTTGTTATTCTAATACTTGATAGGACAGCCTTAGCTCCGTGAAGAAGTATTTGGGACTTGTTCTAATTATGCTAAATTCTCTTTTAATTTTTCTTACAAATAAACAATTGGCAATTTCGAGCAGCTGGTAATATGAAGATAATTGTGAGCAAAGATTATGGTTTATGTTCTTCTTTTATTTATTTTAAAATAAAATTATAAGACAGAAAGATGATAAAGCTGTAATACTGGTTTGAGCAGCAGTTTGAATAATTTTCTTTCGTCTAAGGAGGCGCTAATGGATTTTAGAGACCCAGTGTATTACTTAAAGGAGGAACAGATAAATAGTCCTCAAACAAGCTCATGTGTGGCAAATAAATGAAGAATTGCTAAAAAAATTCCATCACCTTAAATAAATAGTGAAGGAAAATCTCAAAAAAAAAAGACACAGACTGCATTCAGAAGGACATTTAAAGAGGATATATTCAGGACGTTCTGTTTCCATTGTACTTTAGAAAGTAAGAAATGAATGAGATTGGAAATCAGTGGATGGAAACTATTGGAACTCATCTAACTAGTGGGAAAAGTAGTAGAAAGGATGGCTGTTTCGCTGTTTGTCCCTTCTGAGATCCTGTTGCATTTTTCTCTGTAATCTCTTTGGATGTTATTTTTGAGTTACCCCTGCAGATGATAAGAATGTGGTTTGTCTGGCTTTCTTTTCTTTCCAGAACCTCTGTTCTTTGTTCGTGCCCTTGTGACTTATTATTGTGGAAGATAATGTTTTGCCGATAGGCATATCTCGCTATCATGTGTTTTTCATGATAACCCTCCACACATATTTGAATCCCCATAAATCTCCTTTTCCCTGGTACTCCTTTCTTTGTTCCTTTTTCTCCATATCCCTTTTTATTCCAGTATCCACTTGATAATGAAACCAGCAGAACTGCCTGGCAAAAAAATAATTACAAGACAGCCTAACTGTATTTGCTTGAGTATAGAGGCTGATAGTAGCATCCCAGATTATCTGTCTGTCTAATCTCTATTTACATATCAGGCAAGCAAGATAGTGTCCCAGAAAATACCTTCCACAGCCAGTTGGCAAGCCTAAGTCATCTGCCTAAATACCAAGTTATTCAGCTTTGTGGTGTTCATAGAATACAATTATTTTTTTTTCACACTCCTTAGTTTAACTCCCTTCCCTCCCACTTTTTTTTTTTTTTTTTAGTTCCCAATTTAATTCAGTGTATTTGTCAGGGCAGAAAAAGTCATGACTACTGATATCTCAAAAAGTTTCAAAATTATCAATGCATTTTCTACTGTTTGCAATGAAATTCATAAACCCACATGCATCTTAAGCTAAGGCATTGCCAAATTATCAGCAGTAGAAACTTGTGTCTATTTATTTTATTGAAGCTGATAATGTCGTACCTTTAAATTTATTTTGGAGATTTCTGTAGTATCTCATCTATACTGATATTGTTTGCTCTGTTTACTCCAGATTTCTGATATTTTTTAAAGAAAAAAAAATGTAGCAGTTAAGCCCTGCAGAATTTTTAACAGAATTAAAATTGGTTTATTCAAGATCAAGATTGGTTTATCTTAATTGATATACCAGACACCGTGCCAATTTATGCCAGCAGAGAATTTTCTCCTCATTTAAAGTTCTGTCAGCTGGTTGTATTCTGCCCTTTTCACTGTCTCTCTTCTAAATAGTCTTTCATGATATGATCACGCAGCGCTATGTTACCTAGCCATAGATTAGTGAATTATTACTAAGGAGTCACCCCGGGTCTTCTGCAGACGTTTCCCCGCTGCAGGCTATGGTGCCAGCCTAGCACCCGTGCAAGCAAAAGACAGCAAGGGTCCTGGGTTTTGGCACCATTTGTTACCGAACTCCGGCGACCCTTTTCATATTACCCTTGCACGCAGAGAACCAATACCCGGTCCTGGCCAATAACTGCACAAAGCACATCAATATGATGAGCAGCAAAATGGCGTTTATTGGTAAAAGCTACAGAACTATATAGTATTTCTTATCTTTTACTAGACTGTTCCAGAAGCTCACGCGGGCTCCTGGCCAATCATATTGAATATCCCGCTCTGTCCACTCACTTCCGAAAAGCCCATATACAGGGTAGTTATACACCTTGTTATGAAAACAAAGAAGTACAGCCTCCCAGTCTTACGACACGGGTTCAAGAAAGTAGGCCAACCAATAACAAGCAAATGGGGAAGGGCCTTCCACGTTACATCCCGAACACTCCGTTTTTCGCCTAATACAACAAGTAAGGTAGAAAGATACCATTGCAATGTGACATGCTTAAAATGGCTTTGCTTTTATATCCTGTTAGCCACATATGCAAAGCTTCTTGAACCTCTATTTCCAAATTTCCTTGTTTCTAACACTCTCTTTTGCTACATCTGTGCCTGCTCAATAGCTATCAATTAAGGCATCCTGCCCTTAAGGGGTTTGGTCAAAGCTCTGATGTTGTTTTAATATTCCCCCTACATACAATTTTTTTTCTCAGTCTCACCATTACTTTCATCATAATATACCCCAAGGCCAGTTTGGATTGCTTTAGAAAGTCTTGAAAGACAACAGTTAAACATTAGCAATTCATGTGAACAAAACCTCTTAATAGCTATGCTGGAAATTTTGAAATATTTACTGAAAAACAATGGAGATGAAACAAGTCTTTAAAGATTCAGTGCCAAAAGTAAAACTAGTAGTCTGGAACAAAGAAGGTATTTGGGGAAAAATCTAAAATATATATATGTATGTTTATGTGCCTTGCTGGGGATACCATAACAACAATTGGAGAAAGCTGGAAAAAAAAAAAAAGAAAGCCTGAAAGAGAATATTTTATACATTTTATTCCAAATGACTGAAAAGTAGGAAGCCTTAAGAATCACGTAAGCAAAAAGGCACACAAGTGAAAATAATGCATTAATTTTAACCAACCTTATATAAATAATTCAAAGTACAAAAGACTGGGAAGACATCAAAGCTCTACTTTCTATTTACATTAATATTATTCACAATTGCAGGAAATTTTACTCACAGTCAAATCTTGCTCTTATTCTAATTGCTGCCTGTCCTATGCAAAATATGTATCTCTTTTCCTCCAGCTTACAGCTGAATATAGAGTTACTGTATCTTGGTAAGCTGCCTAATTTTTATCAACAGAGACTGCTGGGAAAATAAGATAAACAAAAAACAGTGATATTCTTTTGGATTTGCAGAGTTAAGATTTGCTGTCATGCTAGCAGTAAGTACAATGTCATGATCAGTGATATACATTATCAAAATTATCAAAATCCTAGAATCAAATATGGCAGATGGAAGAACATACATCAGGTTACTATATTTTCAATCCAGTTTTTGTCAATCCACTGTTTTGTAGTGCATTCATTACTGTTGGAGATGCAAATGTGTCCATACTGTCTCAAAACAGAGGACTTTTTAACCAGGATAAGTACGAAGTGAAATAAAGAGCTATCAAGTTAAGCAGAACTATCGAGTTGATCATTATGCAAGTTAGGTTTTACATAAGCGGGCCCAGATGACATTCATAAAAATCTAACTGAAATAATTCCTGAACCATTAGCAATTATCTCTGATAGGTTTTACATGACAGAGGGTCCAGAAGACTGAAGCTGGGAAAAGATTAATTGCAACCTTAGAAAGGAAGAGAGGCCATGGGGAACTGTAGGTCAGTAAGCCTCACTTTGCTAACAATAAAGATTATAGAACAAATTGAAAAACATTCAGTCTGTAAAACACCTTGAGGGGAATATGTTCAAGCTAATGAAAACCAGCCATATATGTTTGTCATGATAGAGCCAACTCAGTGAAAGGAAAAGAGTAAGACAGAATAGTTCTTATTTCACAATTCCTGATGAACTCTTCAAATGTTCCGGAAGTTTTTGTAACTTGTCGGTGATCAATTATTCCTCTCAACGTAGGCAGGGAAAAATGTTGAAACTAGTTTGACCACCATTTAGCTGTATTCAGGCAGACTTCTTACTTGCTTTGCAAAGGGTATAGAGATTGTCAAGAAATAATAGGCATCTCTCAGAAATAGTAATAGTAGTCAATCTTGCAGAAAAATTGCAAATTTGCAATAAAATCAAGTAACTCTACTTCCTAGTTTCAGTTTTATGAATTGGTGGATAGAAGCAAAATCAAGTACTGCATTGCGAAGTACATCTCATAGCAATTAATTAAATGTGGGGAGAAGGAAACAACACTTTATTTATATGCTGCATTTATGTTCCATGGTAACTTTTCTTAAGTGTAACCAATCATTTCCAGAATTCAAAGAATGACCTAGGCATCAGTAATTTTTTTTTTTTGGTGAAGAACTAGAAAGTTGAGAGAGATCAAATGCTGAACGGAGCCCATTACTCTGTTTACCAGGCTCTACAAACTAAGCGGGACTTGTTATTTTACTCATTTTTATGCATTGAACGCACTTTACTCCCTTACTTCAAAAACTATGGTTTGTTACCAGCTGTCAGTGGGGAATGGTATTGATATATCTATTAGGAAGCTGTCTTGCTAATGTCTTGCTGGACCTGACTAAGAACATTTCTTATTTTTTTCTTATAGAAGGTCCTTTATCATGTACTCTAAGCATCTGAATAGTGTTGACCATTATTGAATTTTATTAAGGATAAATCATTATAATTAATATAGCTATTCAAATCACTCTTCAGCAAAATATGTATTAGCACACTCAGCCTTATTGCTAATTAGTCACTGGAGAAAGCTAGTGTTGTGTGCAAATGATGCTTGAAAAATATTATTTTCTTTGTACATTTAAAAGCAGACACAGCAGTTTTGGCACAGCAGTTTCAGGTACATGCAAATTTTGCCTGGTCTGTGACCAATTATGTTGAATATGATGGATAAACTAAAATAAAAAGTTCTCAAATGATAAGATATGACATTAAAAAAGCATAAAAAGGAAAACAGTGAAGCATAAAAAGACAGATGCAGAAAGAGAAAATAAAAATTAAATTGTTTGGATTCCAGCTGGCTGTTATAACACCTGCTAATAGATATGGTAAAGTTTCTTAAATTGTTGGAACACATTCTTGTATAAATAGAAGCAAAAGAATATTACATAGCAGATCTGAATGTACAACTGCAGTTTGAATAAATACACTTTGTTTGTTGAGAGACTATTTTATAGTACATTTTTTGGTGTTTGGATGCTCCCAGATCTAATTTTAACTTTCTGTGAACTTTTGTACTTAGTAATCTGTCATGCCACTATAATTTTCATGGGATTTTGTTTGCTTTATTAATAAAGGTAAAATTCTAAGGCAGTTTTTCAGTTAAAAGGTGTCCCAACAGTGGAGGCAATGTTGCAATGCTGGATTTGCCACAACACATTGAAATTACTGATTTGTTGTTATTACAGTCAACAGTGGAGAAGAGATTGTTTTTGTAAGCATCAGCTAGTTGTGTATATGCATAATATAACTCCTTTGCAGAGTAAAACATAACTACTCCAAAATGATACTGCATCTTATGATGAGAAAACTAATTTTGCTTATTAGTTATACAGCTTCATTTTAAAGATAGTAATTCAAAGATCCTCTCTAAACCTTTCAGAACAGTAAAATATTTATGACAGTATTGTTGCTTTTAAAATATTCTTGAAGTTATGTAGATAGTGATAAAATAGACAGATGAGAGATGTACGAAATAGTTTAAGGGATGCTGATCCTTTGCATTTCAAAGCTTGTTTTGTTTTCTGACATTGCAGTAGCCCTGCTTGCAAATTAATTGCACCCTTACAGAAGTAAGTTACCTACTAATATTTGATACTTGGTACCACATTAGCTAACATTTCACAATGGATAATGAAATTCCCTCTAAATGTTGTTATATGAGGATAACTATACCTCTTTTAATAACTGCTAAGTGAATTTGTGCCTGGAATACTTGCTGGGATCCTCTCTGGGTTGTCTTTGGATTTAGATCTGTCTGTTCATATGCAGCCAGTAAACACCCATTTGAATTTTTCCCATGTAAAAACCAAGCTGCAGAAAAGGAAATAACGTGCGCCTGAATGTAAGCCCAGAATCATTTTGAAAAACAGCTAGTATTTATGTTTTGGCTTGCAAGGACTTAGGAGGGAGAAAAAGAACTACATTGGTGTATTAGAAATATATGTATACACAGTAAGAGCCGAAGCTGAGATCTTGAAAACTTCCACCTACTTGAATGCACCTTTCTTAGGCAACATGTGTCTATGTTGAAAATTCTTAGACACAATTTTTTTTTAATCTTGCTGTCTCTAAACTCCTTAGCTAAATCGTAACCACAGCTCTGTTGAAGCCCTCAAAATCTAAAGGTGTGCTCAGATCAGTCATAGTATTTCAACAACATCAGACTCTTTGTAGACAAGGAATGACTTATGATATTCTCCTTTATCCAAAGGAGAATGTCATACCTCCTATTTATTTTGATGGAAACTACAGTAGATACAAACAGAACAAAAGCAATATTTGATAGAGAAGATTCTCAGCTGTAAAACAATATTTTTCAACATAGGCACCACCATTAGTGATGCATTTTTGCCAGTGATGAACAAGAGCCTGCATGCTCATAAAAATCTGCATCAGTGGAGGTGATCCATTGTTGCAGCTGCTGAAACGCATCGCTCACCACATCACTGTTCTCACATCCACTGTTTGATCTCCGTAAATGTTCAGCAAGTATTGAATATCAGTGGGTGCCGTTTTTCCACATGGAGAAATTCAGTGATGCTCCTTTGCTTCATATGTACTTCTGTGACAGATGCCATTTTGTTAGACTGCCTCTCTGCTGCCATCTGTCACACGGCAACAACATGTAATGGAATGCTGGTGGGCTGTTTCACATTCTACTGTTGTGGGCCAATAGAATAAAATCATGTAAGATTCTTCCAGACACAGAATATTCTTAAGAAAAATGTCATGTATTGATTAATTGACAGTCATAGCAAAACCTTTCCTTTCATGGCATACATGTCAAAAAAAAAAAAAACACTCTTCTTAAAAAGTACAATAAATTTAAGCATATTTTATTATACATGTATGCTGTTATTCATTACCTGCTGATGGAAAAAAATATTTGCAGTTAAAATAATTTCCCTGTTTATCTAATAAAAACATTTAAGTGATGCACAATTGAAGAAGCCAGAAAAGAAAAAGAGGTTTATTCAGCTAGAGTGCCCTAGCAGCTGAGAAATATCAGGATTTTAGCCTGACAGATGACAAAATGATACGGATTAAGACACCTACTGTAGGTTTTGAATGTGTTATAAATATAATTGTCATCTGTTTGGTTTTTAGTGGTTAACTTGTTGTAATGCAATCTTTATTTTCTTTTTGTTGTCATAAGAAATACTGTGATTGGCATAGATGTAGTAGGCGACAACCGAAAGTACGGGATGTGACGCGTTAGGACCTCCCCTGCCTAGCACCTGTGGGCGTAGACAAAGCTAATGAGGTGATAAGGAAGCATATATAAGACATTGTAACGTCGCAATAAACGCCATTTTGCCGCTCCTCATATTGATGTGTGCATGCGTGAAGATGGTCGGGGACTAGGAGTAGTCCTTTCAAACAGGGTGACAGTTCACGAATGGAATTTGCGAATTCACACGAATGTGGTGAATGCCACATTTGGTGCCCTGTGTGAGGAACTGTCGTGCCCCTGTTGTGGCGTGGCTGACACCCATCCCACGAGCGACGCGGATCCGCTCGTGAAAGGCGAGAATCGCCGTTGCTGCAGCAACGCAGATCCTGCGGTTTGGAAGGCGTTCGCTGCAGAAGGCCGGTTCGGCTCCTTCCCCCCCTGTGGACCCCTGGACTTCAGCCATGGAAGAAGTTATTAAGGTACTGCTTTCGTTTTGCAAAGTTTACTGCGGGAAGAATTCTTCTGAGAAGGAAATTGCCACGGTGCTCTCTCGTTTAGAACGAGAACGCATAACTGCCTCCTCCCACGAAGTACTTTACTATCAGTTGTGGGATTTCCTCACAATGGTGCTCGTGCAGGGAGATATGACTGTCCAGGAAGTTGCAGAGTTTAGAGTGTGGGGGTTGATTCTTGGTGCTTTGAAAGCTGCCAGGGAAGAAAAAAAGTTACAGCTCGCACTGGAACCTGATCCAGGAATTTTTCTGGAAGATTTTTTGGATCCGGGAGGTCCCAGCAGGCCGGGAGATAGTGTCTCTTGCAGGAATCCAGAGGACGGCTCATCGATTCAAGCAGCAGCCCCGGCTCTGCCGCCGGTCCCAGCCCCGGCTCCGGCCCCACCAAGTGCAGCTCCGTTCCCGGCTCCAAGCTATCTTCATATAAGGCAAAAACAAGGAGAACACTTTGTCTTTTTTGCTAACAGAGTGCAAACGGCAATTGCTGCAAGCGCACTCCCTGCTGAAGCTCAGGATGCGGTCTTGCGAGAATGTCTGCGCTCTGGGGCTTTGCCAGCATTCAGGGCAGTGCTTGCGGCCTTGCCTGGTTCTGCACGTGTGGGGGAGTTAATACAAAGAGGCTGTGAACTGGCTTGTGCTGATGAGGTACAGCCACTGAATGCAGCACTTCAAGCCTTTGCTTTGCAACAGCAAGGTCACGGCAGCTGTTTCAAATGTGGGAGGCTGGGACACAGAGCTAAGGATTGCAGAACCAAGAGGGCTGCAAGAAGCAAAAATCCTTTGAAATGCTGGGTGTGTGGGGGCTCCCACATGGCTCGTCAATGCCCACACAGACATCAGGGGGGAGTCGGGAAACCACCTGGCCGGTACAACACAGGGGTCCGAGTCCCGGCCTCAAGCCTGGACCCCAGGAGCCAATGTTCCAGCGCAAGCATGTGGAGCCCCATGGCTCAGTTCAGATCAGGGACACAATTAAAAACAAAAGCAGGGAAACTGGGAGCACCCTCGGTGTCTGCTGTGCCGCTCACAACGCCAGCAACACAGGGCATCTGGGCTGCGTGTACAGGAGCTTTAGAACAGGGATATGAAATACCTCCACAGAGAATCAACAGTGATTCAGCTGAGGTGCACTCATTACACAACATGGATCAAGATTACCTCCCCCCCCCAGTCAATCTCACTTTTGGGTTAAGTCGAAGCCCACAACTAAAAGTCAGGATTTTAGAAATATGACTACGCATCACTCGAGACAAAGGTGCATGCTATCTGACTTTGATTCCACATGTGATTCTGATATCAGATTTTGGAGTACTGCCCAACAGATTTTAGTTCACTGGTCCCTTCTATTGGCACCTATATCAGGGGCCCAAATGCCTCTCACTATAGAATAATCTTGGGATAGAACGAAACATTCTGATAGTTTTAAGGGAACGGATAGTTGTGTCTATAGCTGCAAATGTTTTGTTTCATAGAGAGAGTTAACCTTGGTAGTTTATTTTGCTTTGCGAGCAGGTGTTCCACTTGGGCTCTGCATATCGCACTGGCCACGCGGATGCAGTGTACAAATGGAAAAACCCTGCAGACCCTGAGAAGAATAAAAGCAGGAGAGAGTCTGTGATGGGTGAGAGAGGAGAAGTGCACTTTGAAGCAGGGGACACCCTGCTGGCACTGCCTATCGCATCCACCGCTGGTGTGTTTCTTCTCTCTCCTTTCTGGTGGTTTGCCACCTTTCAAGGGTCAATAAGTAATAATAGACTAGCTTAGGGAGTTTCTGATTCCTGCTTACAGAATTATCTAGAATGGATGCCTGTGTGTGTGTGAGTGTGTGTATGTTGACTGGAACTCATGATCCTTTGTGCAGCTCTGAGTGCATGGTTTGCTTGTCTCTGTTCCTGAGACATCTTGTCTCTCAGATCCAAACTTACCTAGAAACAGCACCGCTTAGTTTTAGCCACACTCACCAAGTTAGGACGTTAGCCAGTTAAGGAAAGTAATGCTCCTAGTGATGTTTTAGCTTGCTTGCCACTAGTATCAATTCTATCTGGCATGCAACTCTATGGAGTTGTGGATTTTCTATTAGGCCAAAGGCATGGCTGTAAGCACTCCAAAAGCATGTGTTGTATCCTTTTAATGGGTTTGGTAGTATTTTATGTTATTGCCTTGTATCTTTCTTTCATTTAGCATGTCAATAGAAAGATTGGCTTGCTGGACGGTCAAGCAAGCTAATCTGACGA
The DNA here is from genome assembly GCF_002078875.1 of Numida meleagris. Taxonomy (NCBI): domain Eukaryota; kingdom Metazoa; phylum Chordata; class Aves; order Galliformes; family Numididae; genus Numida; species Numida meleagris. The sequence continues at coordinate 33,321,959 of NC_034412.1, read as the reverse complement.
TGCTTGTGTTTGATGTAATGTTAGAAGATTTGAATAGTGTGTGATATGCGCTTTTGTAGAATAGAGCAGCTATACTAATCACTGTACCACCAACACCAGATCTCTCTTTAGGCTTAAGGCCATGGACATTAGGGTTTGAGTTTTTATTTGCAGGAGTTGCTGGAGGAAAGACCTAAGCCCAGCAAGCTCAAGCGGAAAGAGGACCTTGACAAGGAACCGCAGATTTCTTCAAGAATCATTTTTCGAAGTGATCACCTGCTTACGATGCCTGTTTTCTCATGCTTTCAATTATAAGCGTGTGTTATAGAGTTTTAATAATAGATAGTTAGGTAGGAGATAGGTTTAGGGATACGATACTTGCGGTCGCGCTGTCACGGTTAAAATTTTACTGCTTATGGGTAGGGGGAGGGACATACTGAGAGAATAACGATAAACAAACAGGCTGAGATATTGGCAAAGGCCCTATATGCTCTAAATCATTTTGAATGTGGGGATAATACACGAAGCCCCGTACAGAAACATTGGCAACCCAAAGTACTAGAGGAAGGTCCACCAGTAAAGGTTAAAGCAGATTCCGGAACATGGGAATCGGGGTGGAGAATCCTTGTCTGGGGAAGAGGTTATGTAGCAGTCAAGCACTAGGATTCAGGGAAAGTTATTTGGCTACCGTCGTGTAAAGCAAAACCGGACACTGGTAAATCCGAGGATAAACAAATACTCGATGCAGAAGGAGCTAACTCAGATTTGGGCTCTCTCTTTACAGGAGATGTTCTTCGGAGGGCCCCGTAAAGGAAGTCTGGTGAAAGAGGGTAGAAAACCGACTGAGGACTCCGAGAAGGAACCACTGATCCCTCCAAGAAGTGATATGGTTGTACACATCGTGTTCTCGTGTCTTTTATTACTTATAATACTAACCTTTGGGAAAAGTGCTCACCTCATAGAGCAGCCGGGGATGTTCTGGGGTTCTGGGTTACCTGGGCCAATCGAACAGGTCAAACAGATTTTTATCTTAGCCTGCAATCTGCTGTGTCACCATTCAGGACATGCCTGGTGGGGGTACCGGTGTGGAATGACTTAGATTTTCCAGGATTTAAAAAAGAATATAGCTCCAGTACAGACGAAAGGTGTAGGACATGGTGTGAACGACTAGGCAGGGACCTTGGCAGTAAAATGGCATGCACCATTTGCCTATTGAACACCACACTTCCATGGGACCCCCAAGAGTTGCAACTGCTAGGGTCTCAGATGGTCCCCAATTCGACAGATGGGAAAAGATATGGTTGCATTGGGTTTGCGGGTTTTGGGATAGAAGGTCGACTCTTGAGCCCGTCAGTGAGATGGCATCTGTTGACCACGGCCGGCCCTTATTGGGATTAAAAGCTGGATAAGTCCAAACCCTTTACTCTTGTTAACCCTAGTAATACAGGCGCCTTTTCCTGGCATGGTTCTTATAGTGGGTATACTGAGAATAGAACACACTGGAGTTGCAGAACTAATTTGACAATACAGTTCTCAGGACCAGATTGTTGGAGTAGAAAGAAAAGGCAATGTGAAGACGAAGGTGGAGTATGGTCTGAGCAGGTTCGAGTTACTGGTGTTCGAAGAAATTATAGTGCCGCATACGGTGGCTGCACTAATAGATGGCCGCAGTATGGTATAAAGATGGGGGATGGTGATTTGTTTTGGAACAACAACATTGCAAAGATGTTACCTCCAGGTACATTCCTGATTTGTGATGACCGTGCATGGCAAGGTATTCCTAGAAACCCGGTAGGGGGGCCCTGTTATTTAGGCAAACTGACGACGCTGGCTCTAAGCCATAGGGCTTGGATACAAATATCGAGGGATCTTACACACAAAGGTAGTCTGAGGAACAGTACACATTTTAGAAAGCATCGCAGCTTCCAAGGTAGCGGCATGCACACCCTTGATACAGACTGTAGTGATGAGGTCAAACTTTGGAGCGCTACAGCTCGTATTTTTGCCTCTATCTTGGCGCCGGGTGTCGCTGCAGCTAAAGCGCTAAGAGAGATAGAACGATTGGCATGCTGGTCGATCAAGCAGGCAAACGCCACCACTGAAGTGTTGAGCGATTTGCTCATAGATGTGAATAACATCCGACACTCGTTGTTGCAAAATAGGGCAGCCATAGATTTTCTCTTGCTGGCCCAAGGTCATGGATGCCAAGATTTCAAAGGCATGTGTTGTTTCAACCTATCAGATCACAGCGAGTCAATTCATCGGAAACTGGAATGGATGAAGAAACACACGCAGAAGATAACTGTTAACGATGATCCACTTGGCAATTGGCTAAGGAACTTGTTTGGTGGATTGGGACCATGGATCGTCCAGATTCTTAAAGTAGTAGGTGTAGTGCTTGTTATGTTCATCTGTCTTGCAGTTTGCTTGCCTTGCCTAGTGGCATGCTTTCAGCAATGTTTATCCAGAATGATGGAACAAGCTTTTGATAAGCGCATGGAGTATTATAGGCTTCACGAATGCTTATAGCAGTGCATAGAGTAGGCTAAGGCGCTCGTAGAGCAGAACACTGCCATAGGCTATGTGAAAGCTTGTAGTAAGTCTCCGGACAGCTAGTAACGAAATATGCATGTGTGTGATGAGATTTTAGCAATAAACAGCTAGGCTAGGAAATAAGCTAAGGGATAGGTACTTGCGATCGCACTGTAACGGGTTCAAGGCTTTTCCGGGCATGGGGAGGGGGAAGTGTAGTAGGCGACAACCGAAAGTACGGGATGTGACGCGTTAGAACCTCCCCTGCCTAGCACCTGTGGGCGTAGACAAAGCTAACGAGGTGATAAGGAAGCATATATAAGACATTGTAACGTCGCAATAAACGCCATTTTGCCGCTCCTCATATTGATGTGTGCATGCGTGAAGATGGTCGGGGACTAGGAGTAGTCCTTTCAAACAGGGTGACAGTTCACAAACGGAATATCTGATGTGGTGAACGCCACACATAGAACAAAGTTTTTAACTTATTATTTATTTTCATTCTAAATTATATCCCGATCATTGTCATGACCAGTTATCATAAGAATCTGAAGAGAAGAAAAATGAATCAAAATTGTAGAATTAATTTAAATGTATTGAAATAGCTATTGGTTAGAATAATACATTTATTTAAAGTTCAGAAATGTTGAAAGACAACATCCCATTTTTTGGTTTCTACATTAACATTTAGTATGTTCCCTTTCGGTCTTCATTGTATAAGTGTGTTGATGTTGATTTTCAGTTTGAAAAGTTATTAGTTTCTTTCTGGAATCGATTGAAAACTTATTGGTTTAAGTAGGCAATGGATTGTGTAAGAGCTTGTGTTTGTCTGTCCTCAGCTATTGCAGTTCACAGGTACGGTCTAGATTTTCTGGGGAAAATGTATGGCTTTTTTTTCCCCTCTGGCTGAGACAAAATAGAGCTTTGAAAGAAAAACAAAAACCCTCCAGTTCAGGCAATTAGTCAGTTTCAACAAGTAAAACTTTCTTCTATTTCTTTGATTACATGACAGAATAGATTGTTTCAGTAATTCATTCCTAGTGATCAAATAAGTCACTCATTAGATTCCATCAGTCTCAGCACAATCTATTAAAGCACACAAACCATCAAATTAATGAACAGTCCAAATATTTTCAGTGGCAATTCTGATAAGTATTTGGTTACAAGGGAAAAATGATTGTTACCATTTTTTTCTTTACACCAACCACCTTAGCTTCTATTTTATGAAATGAAAGATATATATAATTATCTCACTGTTTCTGAGATTATTCTGGGATTAATCTGCATAACATCGAAGACAACTGAGTTTGTATAGTCTGAGCTATATAAAGAAAGATACCTCGAAGCAAAGAATATTTTCATAGCACATTACATAATAGACTAGGTGTGAAATTAGTTTTATGGTGAATGGATACCCTGAAGGTTGTTAGCCTTTTATTATATACAGCTTCTCTCTTACATATCTGCATTAGTGTTTTTAATAGATAATAATATATACTTCAGTGATATACTTCAATGAATGGATTAATAAAGTGCATATAGAAAATATCTTCTCAGATTTTTTCATACAGTTTTGTTCATAATAATTTAGAAGTTTATATAATTTACTTTGTTTAAATAAATGAAGTTGTCAATAAAAAAAAGATGAAAAATTGTTAAAATTGACCTTTTATATTTGTATCAGTTTTGTGGTTAGAGATTCTCAATATCTGTCTTGTATATCAATTTCTTTATACTGAAAAGGGATTAGGAATAGTTTTGTAATGTTGTTTTAATGTTACGGTTTCTGAATGTTGTTATGGGACCTCATTAGTACTGTTGCAAAGCTTCTGGATATAACTTCCCAAGTTTCTCAATCCCAAGATAAATAATTTTGCTATGCAAGCTGATCTGTAAAGCTGAATGTCAATTACAGGGACACATAAAAAGCTACCTACATACTGTTTTGAGTTGTTAATATTGGATATTCATGTATAAAGTATTTCAGAGAAAATTATTTAATTCTGATTATGTAATGTGTAAAAGTAGAAAAGCTCAAAACAAACAAAATATTCATCTCTGTCATGGTTTTGTGATTTTCGGTTATTGGTATTCCACATCATAACATCATGTAGTGAATGTACCTGGTTCTCAGAACAGAAGGACTACTACAGTCCCCACGGTACTTTGCTCCTTTGTTACCATTTCCGGCCAGAGGGAAAAGATAAAAACTTGCAGATCACGAGACCTCATTCCTTTTTCCGCCCGTCTTTCATCCTGGCAGCACCTCGCTCCCCAGCCGCCTTCTCGTCGGTAGTATAGTAAGGCCTACCTTGATATTGGGACATTCTCTCTCTCTGTATTGGATTTATCAGCTTAAATTGTAATTATATTGTATTATAGTGTGTTGTTTTGCATTTCAATATCTTATTTAGTAAATTAGTTTGTTTCTCCTCAGATTGTTGCCGCTGTTCTTTGTTCTCAGGGCCATCTCCTTACCCTTTTTCCCTTTTCCCTTTTCCCGGGGCGTGGGTCCGTGGGTCCCCCGGACCATTCGTCACGGAACTGGGCTGAACGCCCGTAAACTGTTGACAATCTCCCATAAGGTAACCGAATTTGATAATTGATTATAATATTTTTTGCTGGAAAATGTCTACTTCCTAGGACAAAACAATTTCCTGTACTTATACTAATTTTGGTTTAACTTTCTTAACTCTAGTATAAGGTGGTTAGAAAGAAAGTGGGAACTGGTAATCATTTAGATATGTGGGGTACAATGTTTGGGGTTTTCTTTACCTGATTGAAATCAGGGTTTTAAAACGTACCTTATCCTGGCTTCTTCTACCACTTTTTCCTGCACCTCTCTCCTTTCTGATGTTTTACCAGCAGAACTGCTGGTAACAGATTAAACACTGTAATGGAACAGATACCAAAATACATTTGTTTTTTTTTCCTAATGTAGATGTCATGGTGTCTATGTTTTCAGTTGTGCTGAGTCAGGACACTCCAGCTAGGTGGGTTGGTAAGGTGAGTGATGCCTGAGTTGGCACAGGAACAAGTCTTGTCAAACTAGCCTTTTTGGTTTTGGTATCCAAACAGCATCCCACTGTTCTGTGATGGCACTTGAAATTGTTTGTTACTGTTGTAATTGCAAAACTTAAAATCTCAAAGTGTACAGCTGGACAGTCATTTCTCATTGAGTTCCAAGAGAAATCAGTGCAAGTTTTGCCTGAATAGTACACGGAGATTATGAACTCAGCGTTTTAGAATTTTTCAGTATAAATAGGTAGCTAGGCATTAAAGTTTGCCTTAACAGTTACAAAATAGGTAATTGTAAATAACTATAAACCATAACCATTTCTATTTAGGCCATGTAATATTCTATTAAGACGCTGGTTGAGAGGTTTCATGACATGTCCAATCTTTAATTGAAATATTTATTGCTAATTTGGGAGCATCTTTTGCCATGAGATGTTTCATACTCTTTCTGTAATTTCCCTCTACAGACATAAATAGGCTATATGGAATTGCAGCATAAAGTTATCTGGGGAAGACAGAAACAGTCAAAAGCAGCACACTGCTTTATCTTGAGAAAAACTGCAAAAGGCAGTTCTGTTCAGGAAGCAGGAGCAGTTTCTGGCTTGTACTAAGTCAGTACATACCGTTTGACAGTCTTTGCCTCAAGGGCTACTGTCAAGGCTCCACTGGAAATTAAAACTGACCCTGACCAGTGGAACTCTGAAGAAAGGAAAGACAAGTTTGTCTTTTTTACCTTAAGAGTGATTTGGAGTTGAGCTGCATTTGCACTTCCTTATGCAAACTGCATGAAAATTCACCCCATGGCTGTAAAACTCTCAATTCAAAAATATAAAAAGCTATCTGAATTGAAAATGAAGAGACTTTCATTGTGTATAAGGCACCTCAGTTAGCTGGATATACCCTGTAAAGTGTATGTATGTGAAAGTGTTATCCCCTATCAGTCTTTTATATGCTTCTTGGAAAGAGAAGTTATACCATTCTACCTGAAAACAAAACAACAAAAAAGCACTTTAGTTTTTCTACATATTTGGCTTTTTTTTCTTTTTCTTTCTGTAGGAGTATTTCTATGTAACAAAGCACCAAAAAATGACAGGTCTAGATACCTATTTCTTAAATAGCTTAAGATGATAAGCTACCTTCAGATTTTCCTTCCATTTTTCTTCTATGTCTTGACCAGTGTATTTGTAGCGATTATAGAATATACTATATAAAGAGATGTGTTCATATAATTAAAAAGCTCTAATGACATGGAGAGAAGAGGTAAGGGAGATGATTTTCATCAGCAGTGTACCTGCAGGCAACTAATTGCCTTTTGAAAGTTTAAAACCCTAGAAAGGATCTTAAGAGGGGAAAGAAAAAAAAAGTGAGAACAAAATAGCTCATTTTAATTTTTATTCAGAGTAGAAATAAAAGCTCCTCTTTCCTGATAAGGAAAACTTAGTAAGAAACTGATCCTAACATGAAAATCTAATTCTCTTTTTATATTTGAATGTTGCTAGATACACATTTTAAAGGTTTATTTAAAAAAAATAAACACATCTTTTTTTTTTTTTTTTGAAAGAACGACATTTGAAAAAAATCATGAAGAATGAAAACCTAATGAGTTTATTTAAAAGAGAGACAGGAAATTTTTATTTTTAAATAATAAGAACACTTAAACAAGAAATTAATAGTGTTATAACATGTATCTAAAGAAATCTAAATCAGGAAAAGGAGCATTAATAATAATTAGGGGCAAAATTAAACTGGTACAATTTATGCACAATTCAGTTCTCTAAAAAATTTCAATGGAGGTGAAAAATCATAAATGTGCTTAGATAATTTCTAGTATTTCATTTTAGACTTGTTGTACAGTTACAAAATGATACTAAAAATACTTCCTATTTTTCTTGGCAGTGTCTGATTTTGGAATTACCTCAGTGTAGTTGTTTTTAGCCTGTATAGATGCAGTCTTCTTATGATACTCTTTCTGTATATGTACAATTACATGCTGATATTTCATTGCTACATTAGAAACTTTGTATATACAAAAAGATGTCACTGCAGAGAAAAAAAAAAGTATTTTAGACTACTAATACCATTGTAAGTAAGTCTCTGAGCCCTTCTGGTCTCAATATTAGTATTCCAATCCCAGCTGAACTTTCAGTGTGCACGTATAACGTAAATTATGTATCCATCAATATAAAATAAATGATAGTTTTTATGGATTGGGCAGTCTGTTAACTCAAATAAAACTGGAGGACAGTATATTTCTGCATTTATTACAATGTTCTTTGGACTTTGCTTATTTTTAAATTAATTTATTCACAAAGTAATCTTGAAATTCAAAGCTAAAAGGATACATCTGTGTCATGAGACTGTTGACCACATATCTGTGATCAATGGCACATTTTCCAAAAAAGTTGGTGGAAGATTTATTAGTCCATTTGTAAAAAGATATTTCTTTCCTCACAAAGATAAAGGAAGTATATACATCATTGCATGTAGTTCACACCTTATTTCTGAAAGATTGGAATTACAAAAAAAAAAAAAAAGTAATATTTTATATGTGAAGTGACAATATTGAAAAGCAAAATAGATATATTCAAGTGCAATTTTATTTACAAATTTGTGGTATGCATATGCTGGGACTTCAATGAAAAAGTGTTTTGTTGTTTTGTTTCTGGATAGAAACCTCATAAAACAGTGACAGGAGATAAGATTATGTTTCTGTTTCTGAGTTTGCCACTGATTACTGAATAGTTTTAAAATGTGTGAATATATAAACTTCAACTACACAGAAAAGAAAAAAAAGCTTCATATATTTTCGGGAAATGCATTCTCTAAAGTACTTCTTTAAAATTAGATACCCACATACTGTGTTCATTTCTTTGAACTCATCCATTGCAGTGAGTTTAAAACTAGATAATAAATCATTAACTTTCACATCAAGCAGTCAATGCACAGGATTTCCAAGCATTAGAGAAGATTCTCACTTGCCTAGAGGTATCATTTAAAGTGACTTTTAGAAGGCTGAGAACTGAGCTATGAAGAAAAGACTGATGAAAACTTGACAGACCCAACAGAATTCAACTTTTAACTATTTAGGGGAAAAGCTATGGATGCTTCCAATTGTTGACACAAGCTATACAAAATTACAATACATGATTATTTGTGCTTAAAAATCTTTTATGTATTCCTACAGTGAATACATTATGTTTATTTGAAAAAGATAATGGATCATGTAGGGAAAAAGAAAAGTCAGATCTTCTAGTTATTTCTTTGATAATTAGGTAACTGACTTAATTTTCCATAGGATAATTTATTTGCGTATAGCTTAGAATATGTAGCAGTCATTTCAGAACTACTGTGGTTTTTAGCACGAGAAAATCTAATGAAACAAAATCTAATAATATTTGTATTTCTATGCATAACAGCTCAGCAAGTTCTCAGGAAAAAAATGTTATTTCTAACAGAACTGATAATAAGTGAGAAATTAGATAACTGAAATTAAAACTGTAATAATTTTAATCAAGTCTTTTTTCATAATGAGATTGCAAATTTTCATTCATATTTTGGATATTTTTTATTTTTTATGTAGTAAATTGAGGGAAAAAAATGATTTACTGAGAGCCTTGTAGGACTCCCTGGAATCCCATCTGGAAGAATGACACATATGAAATGCAAAGAGCTCTGACAGTTTAATGTAAATTGTAGTGCCTGTCTACTTTGCTGTGGAGATCTATAGCTCATTCTTTTCAAATGTGCTGTGATCATCACATAATTGGAGATTTGACTGATCTAAACCACTGTGGGGCAACATAAGCAATATAAGTGAATATTGTGTGTTTGCCCTTTTCTGCTTAATAAACAGAGGAGCAGCTAGAAAGTCACATTCATTAGTTTAACTGACGTATCTCTTAGCATTGCTATTCCTGGTTTAACCAAGCAGTAAGCTTTTGGACAATCACTTTTTGATACATATATGCAGGGCATTATTGTAAAGAATCACAGGTTGTTTCCTGGGCTACTTTTGCTCTTATTTTGCTGTTATTTGAGTGCAGAAAGTTTATTCAGATTAAAGCTGTTTGTTATTTGTGTGATGAACTCAATTCAAACTATTAATTTCTGATAATTTCTAAGAACACATACTGTAGGACAGTGAAGTCAGTCATGGGAGACTAAAAATTTCAATAAAAATACATCACAGAAGTCTCAATAACACTTCAAGTGTAAGGGAGAACTGAGAACTACTTTATGTATTAGAGGAAGTAAGAATGATTAAGGAGAACATTTTGCTAATAAGTAATAAATCAATGAGAGTTCATTGGTAGTAATGCTATTAAAGAGCAGAATAGAGACGCTATCTTTCTGTAAAGTAAGGATTTTACTCGTGAACAATTTAATACACCTCTGAAGACTTTGCTCTAGGTGATCAAAGAAAATGTTATGATCAAAAGTACTTTTTAGAGATGTAAAGGAACAATGGGAAAATAACCTTTACAGAGTGAACATAAACTCAATGTGTAATTCATAATCCCTAATAATTTAAAAATTAGTCTGTAGTTCTTGGGGGAGGGGTGGGAAACACCTCTGTTTAACAGAGAGAAAACGAGTGAGAGGGCCTTGGAAGAGATGTACATGAAAATGTATTTTAAGTACTTTACAGAAGCAATAGGAAAAAGAAAGAGAAAGGGATTAGTTTATTTTTATTTTTAATTCCCACAGTAGATAGCTGCTTGCAATTGGAAGGCAGAAGCGATTATGTAAGATGATTTGGTGTAGCAGCTTAAGTTTCCATTAACATTCTTTTTGTCAGGAGTTGGATGTGATGAGTCAGGAGTTGACTCAATGATCCTTATGGGTCCCTTCCAACTTGGGGTATTCTGTGATTCTTCTTAGAAGCGTTCAAGGGAAAAATAATACCATAGGAGTTTTAGAAAAATCTTCCAATAAGGGAGCATTAACTGGCTTCTCCCTTATGGAAGATTCAAAGTTTGGCTGAGGATTTCTGTAAGGAAGTATACTCTCCAAACTCTGTTAAAACCAAAACCTCAAAATGTTTGAAAGAATCATATAAAACAACATGACGTAGTATTTAATTTCACTTAGTCTAAAATTTAATTACCTTATAAGTGCTACTGAACAACTTTTATTTCAACAAAGCTCCTGGTGAGGTGCACCTACAAAAAAAAGTGTCATGGACCAGCTAAGATTTCTTTTGAAACAGATGAGAATGTGTTTATCTATCTCCTCTGTATAAGGTTATATGGATTTATATAGTATGTATCTAACCTTGAACATGATAGACTACATTTAAACCTCCTGTACTCTTTCAAATAAGCTATTATCATGTGAGTGATAATAATAAGTGCTTATAAGTGATAATGATAATTGATAATAATATGTGCTCACTTCTGAACTCCCCGGTTCCTCTTTCTGGTACTCATTACTTGTGCAGTAGCACTATTCACACACACCATTTTAATGTTTTAATGTTCTTCACACACAAGACTACCCTGTGTTTTCTGTTCCTGCACACGCCCTGCTTCTGAAGAAACTCCTTACACCTGGACTTGCAGGAGTCAGCAGGTGATTCCTTGAAGATACAAGCAGACTCACTCCTCCTGCAGCCCATCCTCTGCTCCAGGTGACTTTAGTAGTCCATAATAAGATAATGAGATAATAAGAATGATGAGTACTAACTTCTAGCTAATGTAAAATTACCTGATAATATAGCTAGAGACAATTTTGATGTTTGCATTTCAATCTAGTTAAACTTTTCTCCTTATATGCGCTAAATAAAAATAAATGGAATTATAATCCTGTCAGAAGGATCTGTAACTTACAGATTTCCAGCTCCGGGTGAGTACTGGAATCACCCTACTGATTCACACCTGCTATTTTGCTCTCTCTCTTTCCAGCCCAATAATTTTCTCATCGATGGTTCTCTTTTGACACAAATTCAGTAGGAGGTCAAAGAATACTTCTGCAGTTGTCTAAATATTTAAGATGGCAAATGTCTGTGAAGCTGTTTCTTAAAGCCCGCAGCTCAAAGATGAAAGTTAGTACTGAGATGGGTATTAGATCTTCCGAGACCTTTAAACATTGGTATACCTTGTTGTCTAACTCTTAAGATACTGTGCTAAAATTGGCCTGTTGCAGATAGCCTGTAGCCCTGCAGACTGCTTTGCGAATCAAAGCTTCAGTTTTGCTTTATGAGAAATCTTGCCCTGTTTGTGTGTCAGATGTGCTCTGCAGAAAGCCTGTTGGATCAGTCAAGAGAATCCAGTTTCCAGATCTCATTCTGAAGAATGCTGGCCTTTTATATATTCTTCAGGCTAGTTTAGTTCTGGCTATGCAACAGTGAGTTTTGGAGACTCCAAATAGCTACTTAGTCTTTTTTAAGTTCAACGTTTAGATTCTTAAGTTCCAAGTCCTTCTGTTTGCCTGTAGACCAGGGTAATCCTTTTCAGAACCAGACTGCAACTTATGTGTGATGCTGGATTTGAATTCTGCTTTTGATTCTAGTTGCATCTTTTTTGCTTAAAGCACAGGCAAGCAATCAGTACCAAGACATAGCCTCATTTTCAGCAGAGGCTGAGCTGAGTCTGTTCTATTCTGGTGAAGAGAGAAACTGATTTTAGCAAGGAGAAACTCCTCATGTAGCCAGTCAGGAGTCTTTGCTGAGAGCTGGCTGTGTGAAAGTTTTCTCCCTGTTCCCCTGTCAACCTGTTTGAGTAGAGTAGTACTGAAAGTGCTCAAAGAACATGTACTTGGAAGAGAAGCGTCAAGTTCTGCGTGGAGACATTGCCCTTAATTGTCACTTCTCACTTCAGGCCAATACTTTGCTATGTAAGTATCTCTAATTTGTTCATATTTCAAGTGAAATGAGTTAGCTTAAACTGGAGCTCCAAAACAAGTTGAGGAGACGCTTGACAGCTGGCATGAGTCACACTGACAATGTGGCAACTCAGAGCTTTGCTTCTTACAGGCTTGTTCACAGAACATAAAGGCCTGAACTATAAGCTGTTTGGCTCTACTTCTGAGTGAATGCCTTAATCTCTGGCAACATTACTGAAAGAAAAATGTGAGCAGTTGAAGGACAGGCATGGAAGAATCATGTGCATCAGGAGTGCATTTAAGAGCCTTCATGGCAAAATGTGTTTGCAGAATGCCCTTCTGTCCATTACACATTAATAGGATATCAGTGCAGGAGATCTGGAGATTTTAAGTTTTATTTTAATATTTTGATTAGGTGCATTTCAGAACCCTGTATTTGTTTTTTTTTAATCACATGTTGGAATAGGTGAATATGTTTGTAGTAACCTTATGGAGCAAGTTTTTTCTTTGATTTTTGCTATTTACATATTATTTTTCAGGATAAACTTAGAGACCTGAATTCTCTATTGAGTTTGAATCTACTGAAAAATGAATAGAATTATTATTTCCAAGAGTAGCAGATTCTTGGAAAACTGGTTAATGTGCATGAACATGTACTAATTGGAATTTTAGGGAAAACTTGCACATTGGTCAGTGTTAAGTATATTTAATAGAATTTGATAGAGTCAGTTGAGAAATCTAATAATAAAGAAACATGTGATTTGATTCTATTCTAAGTTTTTGATCTCTTCCTCCTCTACTGAAGTTCATCTTGAATATATACCGCATTTGTACTGTCAATCTCTTTTGCTTATATTTACACTGAGATATATCTAATTGTATTAAGTTGAAGTATTCTAAATGTAAATTTATTTATAAAAGCATCTATCAAACTGAATATTTGTATATGGCCAAATTCTCCAAAAACTCGCTGACTGAGATTCAGGCTCATTATTTTGATTCCGGAAGAATAGAATTATGAGTAAATGGTTGTAACTGGAAAGCAGGGACTTTAATTAAACTTAAGGATTAGAAATAGGGCTGAAGGTATTAAACAAATTTAAATGTATTACTGAAATGCCTCCTTGAATTTGGCTCAGTCCATGAGTTTTTTCTCAGAGAGATTTTCATACTGTAACTGGCAATAAAAGATTTGGAATTGTAATAGTGATAGAGAAGCTGTTTATGAAAAAACAATGTGAAAAGGCCTAGCAGCCATTAGCCTATATAGTAGTTCAGAAGAGAAAGTCTACCTACTTAAAATTAAAGATCAGCAACTGTGACAGTGCTGAGAAGAACACATTTCCATTCTTCTCAAGGCTTAATATTAACATGCAAAGAAGCTGAAGAATGTCTTCTCAGTGCATAAGGATTTATGAAGTAGATGGGAATGAGTCACAAAGAGTTGAATCCTACAAATACTTGAGCTCAGTAAAATTATAGGAGTGAAATTACTCAGGGGTGTATTAGAAGACTGAGCATACTGAGTGGGTCAGCAAAGGACAGATAGATTACAGTAGTTGTGGAAGTTTACCTCCGCCTACTGCCCCCAAAATGACTGTAATTTTATTTTGATTGTAAGAAAGAAAGCAAAACCTAATGTTGTGTTGCATAAGCAGAGGAAGAATAAGGTTGAAAATTGACGGATTGACTAAACAGCAGCTTAGAGCACTACTTCTTTTCTTTAATGGGGAAATATTATACCCATAAAACTGCGAATGAGGAAATAGCAAGATCCTTTTTCACCTCCCTAAGTTTACTAACAGGATATGAAACAGGAATCCCTTCTTGTCTTAAAACTTAACTGATGTTTGTAGGCTACCCTTTTATCGAGAAAAATCTTCCCAAGTTGCCAAAAGATTTTGATAGGTTCTTGAATTTCTCCTTTCTAGCCCTCATTAGTTTGAGAGAGCCAAAATGGCATTACCTGTTGCATTAGAGCTAAGTAACTTGATTTCCTAATGATCCGAATTTCAAATTTCTGTCTTGGTAAAAAATTTTCTTCCTTGTTTATGTATGCTTGCATTTTATCACTAGATGAATTTCTACAGATCATTATAGTAGTTATTTGTTGTGAAGCACATTCATTTGTATTTTCAAGAGAATGCTAATGTAAAAAGAAATTGTATACTGTAATATGTAAACCAGAAGAAGCAAATACACTTTATCTGCTGCCACATTTGCCTTCTACAATTATACTGATTGGTTCATAAAAGAGCAACTTAAACTCACTCGAATATACCTATCAACAAGGAAAACCTCAAATTCTGTACCTTTAAGTACATTGAGCAAATTCCTGAATTAAAGAACTCGAGTTCATTCAGTTTCTTAAGAGAGGGTTTAAGCCTGCAGAAGAAAAGACCGCAGGAGAAGCAACTCCTGCAAAAATGGTGAAAAGATTTTCTATTATAGGAAAAGAAAAAGTCTGATTATAGGTTGTATCAAAATTTTAGCACAAATTGAAGGGTAAAATTTCAGTTGATCAATTAGAAATTTTGAAATCTCTACATTCACAATTGCATTACCTTGTCTCAGCATTAGTTCCCTTGCCTCTTAATTCTGTCTCTGTAGGGGTCGGCCTCATATTCTGAGAACAAATTTCTCTAATTGTTTCCACTTTGTAGCTTAGCAACTTTTTATAAATAAATATCTTCACATCATCAGTTAAAAATGAATAATTCTATTTCCTGTAGTCTTCTTTAAGTTTACATGAGTCTACTGTGTATATATATAGGACATAAGTACTCAAGATATGTTTTTATCCTGATCTCAAAATGTCACCTGAGACAATTATTATTTACTGTGGATGTGAAAAAAATCTGAGGTACATGTGTTAACTCTGATATACCTTTCCATCTCAGTAAAGGTGCGTCAAAAATTCTTAAGTTTTTGCTGTAATGCTATTTGTGCATGTTTGTGCTAATACTGACTTGACAGGGGGAAGAGAGAATTCCATGTGCTGTCCCCATTGTTTGACCTGCCACTGGTTTTCTAAAAGTGTTACATAGTTACTAAAGCTCCCTCTTCTAAGTTGAACAAAATACAACTTTTGTAAATAATAAAATAATCTTAACACTTATGAAAAAAGTAACTGACCTTTAAATGTTCCAAACACCAGTAGTTCTATGGCATTACAATTTATTTGACCTTTGTGAGTGTTCATTTAAGTCACTCAGCTTTATTTTATTTTGTTTTTTAAACCTGAGAAAATGAATTACATCACAAAATGTGCTTTTATTCTTATTAGATAATGAATTGCACTGCAATTTACATTTTTTAAAGTTGTTCATTTACAAGTTATCAATGAGTCATTTGGTAAATATGTCTCAGAATTTTTTGTTTTAGTTTTCCGTTAAGTACTATTTTTAAGACTATTTTAAATATATTTTCTATGCAGTTTTCCTCCATCATGACATTGCCCTTTAAGATTCCTACAGTGCAGGACTTCTTTAAGAGGACAGATGTCTCTGCTGTTAGTTCAGTGCTTGCTTTATTCCTTTAGTATAAAATTAACCAGATACTTAAAGCACAGAAGCACTGCATATTAAAAACTAAGAAAAAATTTAAGTAATAAGTAATAACAATCACAAGAGTAGAGAGCATATTAGCCAATTTATTGGCTACTTTATCTTCTAGGAAAGTCTTTCTTAACTTTTATTTCAAAAGAGGAGTGCTCAAAATTTTTTGTTCCATTAATTGCACTGAGATATTCTTGCTATATGAGAAAAGTTCCTTCGGAAAAGCCAGTTTTTCTTCTTCTACTTGAAGCTTTATAATCTGGTAAATGATTTTGGGCAGAGGGCAAAA
This sequence comes from Numida meleagris, assembly GCF_002078875.1. Lineage (NCBI taxonomy): Eukaryota > Metazoa > Chordata > Aves > Galliformes > Numididae > Numida > Numida meleagris. The sequence continues at coordinate 33,305,762 of NC_034412.1, read as the reverse complement.
CTGTATTCTTTCTCTGTGAATGTGGAATGCTTTCCAACTGAATGGGGACAACTGGACTTTCACAGAATCATAGAGTATCTTGGGTTGGAAGGGACTCATAAGGATTGTCGAGTCCAACTCCAATTGTTTTTGGTGAGCAAAATAGTAATCATCTATCCTTCTGGACATTTATAATGTATACAATGTTATTCAAAGTGTTGTACAAGATTTAAAATGGGAGAAAAAAAGCAAGCACTGGTTTTCGCAAACGCAGGAAACAGTTCAGGAACCACAGGATGATGTTGTAAGTATTATGTCTGTGCATGAGGATCTGTCTCTATACTCTTCAGAAGAGGGACTTAAAGAATCTTTAGAAGCATCTAAACTATAGCAAGAATATTTTCTCTATCTTCAACAAAATTTTGAAACTGATGCAGGCTATTACCTTTCTTACTACAAAAGCTGCTGAGATGCAAAAATTTGGATCAGAGACATTAAAGAGTAAAAAATTAGATTATGAAAGACAAGGAAGTTCTCAAGGTAAATCTTTAAGTATGTATGGGAGATTGGCTCTGAAAGTCATGACATAAAGACCTGCTTGGTACAGAACTACCTGATCCTATCCCTCAGCTGTTTTATCAGTCTTTATGGTTGGTTGATTGTTTGACAAGATCCACTGAAAACACTGGAGAATTTTAAGTCAGCTATGTCAACAGTTTCAGTGCGTCTATAAATCTGTCTTTTCATGAGCAGGAAGATGTCTGCCTTCAAAGTATGCCCTGTCTTTTTTTGTGGGGGCACAATTACGTAATTTCATTTCAAATGCTGAAGATGCTCTGAGCATTTTCTTGCTGCTATTATCCTTAAATTCCATTAGTATTAAAGTCTTTTCTACAAGTATATCACCTCAGTTAAATACTTTTAAAGAAAATACGAATGCATTTTTAATAAGCAGGGCTCATAACACAATTTTAGATCTTTAATTTCATTCAATGTACTTGAAATAGCTCTGAAAATTTTACATCTACACATTAAATTTTAAATCTACACATTAAAGCAATTATATACAGCTCACCATGCAGAATACTTCTAAATGACAAGAATAATACAACTTAATTTGATAAATAATATACCTACATGTCAAACTTCTGAGAATGTGCAAGTAGTATTTCTGATAAAAGCAGATACTCCACTAGGTACCCTTATGCTATCAAGCTTCTTTAACTTCTCATTGTAGTTTCTGTTTCTACTTTTGCCATTAAAAACAAAATGAAACTGTAACGTGAGGATTCTAACTACAGTGTAATTCTGATGTGCCAAATGCCTTTGTAATTGTAGCACCATCACAGAATGTTTCCTTATTTTGTTAATAAAACCTGTGACGACTTAATAACAGAAAATACTTTGTTAGAGAACTAAATTGCTCATAAATTCTAAGCATAAATTATGTACTTTGGTGGATGATACAGCTGCTTCACAGTTACGTACAAGAATGTTTTACTCTCTATTTTTAAAAAGAGCATGGATGGAGATCAAGAAAGATGGTGAGTCTGTGAAGATTTCCTGTGTAATGGAAATTATGTAAGCATATGAAAGGATGAGAATATTGCTTTTTCTCTGAAAATAACAAAATAGATGTGCTTAAGGGTATTTCTGGTAGCCCATCCCCAGGTACCAGTAGGAATTAATTTTATACAGTTGCTTCATTTTTTTTATATAAACTTCAGTATCTTAAAAATTTATGATTGAGTAAGCTTATAGAGAAGTCCTTTCAATATTTTTCATTAATTTCCACCTCCCTGCCCCAGCTTTATGCAGCAGATGTTGCCTTTTAAGTCTTAAAACAGAAATTCTTACTAGAACCCTTTTGGAGCTTGGGGGAAACATTTTAGCATCCACCTGGGCCATCAGAATTCCAAAAAATTTGATTATGTTCTTATAACTTTTTTTAAGCTGGTGTAACTTTGTCCTGTTTTCAAGGGTGGTATTTCCAGCTTTGGAGCTCTTGTGTAAGTACAGATCACTATTCTGATCTTTTTGCACGTTCAAACTTTAAAACTGTCACTCACATCATCCTTCGAAATATGTAAGGATTTTTATTACATCAGAAGCTCTCATTAGAGGAGCTTAAGTTAACTGTCTTAGGACTGTAGTTAACGTGCCTTTTCTTAAATAAATAGCATGCCAAACTGCCAAGGATTGATAACTTAAAGCATAAGCTGTAAGCTCAAGCGTAGCCACAAAGAAAGATGAACGTTTTGGCAGAATAAGCATGATGTCTTTTAGTTGGTTTGCTTTTTTGTTGTTGTTTTTTAAGAGTTTGTGACAGAGTAAGGTTTTTCTCTGTTCATTTTGCCAAAATAAAACTTAACTTTTAAATAAGCTCTAAAGGCTTCAGTTTCTTCCAGCTGAAACATATTTTCAGGGAAGTTATGTCAGCTTGGCTAGCTTGTCTCAGGTATTCAAGGAGAGGAGAAGCTTGCTCTGCTATAGTAGATCTAAAGTGATAAACCTGTTAGAATTTCCAAATTAAGATCAAGTGTTAAAAATTTAGGAGAGGGAATAACTTGTTTTCTGCAAATGAGTCTTTCAGTTAATAGTAGCAATAAGAGTTGTTCACTAACACAATTAAAATTAGATGGCTAATATATGGAGATTTATGTCTGGCATCTTACTATTTAAATAAAAACAACAACGAAGAATTTTACTAGATTTATATCTTCTTTCCCTAATTCCAATAATAAGTGTAATTAGGATCTCTGAGACCCTCTGAATGTCTTTGACATTCCTTTGTGCAGACAAACGAAGACATTTTTAAAGTAAAATATTATCTTTCTTGTCCGCTGAAGAAATATTCTAGACTTCAGCTTCCTGTCGGTCATAAATCAAACCTCAGAGTACTTTATATCCTCTGAATATCCTGAGGAAAGAGAAATTCATCAATAATAATACCATTAGTGAAGGCTTGGAGAACAGCCATCTTATTCTCTTAAACCAATGGATAAACTTCAAGTATGCAATACTTTTCAATGGTTCGTTATTTGCATGGAAAAAGATAGCAGAAAGATTCCTAACGTCATATTCTTCTTAAGATTTGAAAAATATTCGAACCACAAGTTTTTAATACCCAGATGCATAGTATTTTTCATGTCCTACTGTTTCTGACAAATATTTTCTAATTTCAAGTGTTTGTTCATATACTCATTAGGAGAGAGAGCTCCTGCTAAAGAGACTGATGCTTTTTTTTCTCGTAAAGTATAAACATACATGATAAGATTTGGTTTGCTTTTAGAACTGCATGAGGAATACCTGTAGAATATATAGCTGAAATTACTTTAAGGAACTGTTCAATAAATATATGATGGTTCAAGCATTTTCACCTGTTTGTATTTTCTGTTTCAACATCAAGAGCTGTGCTGTTGGGTGTCAGGCTACGACCTGCAGGTGTTTTGGATCATGTTTTAAAGATAATTTTACCTGAAATTCTGACTTCAACCAGCTTAAACTCATATTTGTACTCAGACTGATCTGTATGTTCATGAGTTTTTCCTCACTGAATAAAAAATTAATTACTTAAAAAAAAAAAAGCTGCCAAAGGTTTGTTCTCAAGTTGAAAAGTCCATTAATACATCCATTAGTATTTTACTTAGCCTACTTATATATCAAGAAAATAATGAATTGATTCATATTTAGAATTCCTTATTTCTGTAGCATTTTATAGAGAAATGCAAGATTGCATTCACAGAAAATTCTTGCATTGTTTTTATTCTGCCCTCTACGAGACACTTCCTGTTATTTGGTCCTAATTATTTGTCTGAAAATACATTGTGTTGTCTCGTAAAAGTAAATAGAGTTATTAACAAAAAATATTGCTCTTAAAATACTGAGAAAAATGCTGTTTTTCTCTGATTGAAGTAATAATGTGGTTTGTAAGGGACTTTTTTTTCAGAGTTTATTTTGGTTAAAAACCTATTTTAACATCCTCTAAGAGAATCAGAAATTCGGTGCTACAGAATCCATATCTGTGTTGATAGAAAATCATTTCAAACTGTAAGAACCAGTCAAAGTTTAGAACACTTGGTGTTATTAATACAAATACGAAAAACACAAAAAGCACATCTAGAATGAATGGAAAGAGAAATAAAACTGAGGCCAAGACCCATCAGCAGACTAAATGGTAGGACAAAATGTTACATAGAGGCCCCATTCTCTTTCTAATTTGCATGAATGCTTACCTTAGGAACCCCTTCTGAATCAGCTCAGTACTCTCCATCTTAACACTTTTCTCTTTAAGTATATATTCTAGTTTTCCTTATGCCATAGTTTTAAAGCAGTTAGTTTGACCACAAACAAAACAGACTCAGTGTAATAATGTCATTAGTTTTTACTGACCAAGTTACTGCTGTCATTCCTTCATCTGTGTGTTCCCTTAATAGAAGCCTTGAGAAGTAGAGAATATTAACATTAATTATACATACCATATAGAGAAAGCGCAATGTGTTTGAAGGTAACAAACGGAAGGGAAAATTTTTAAAAAGTGATGCCTTGAATGTGTAGGAATTGTATAAAGTTTATCATAGGGGACCCAAGGAGAGCATCAGCACCTGCTCAAGAAGAAAACCTAGGTATTTACTGGACTTAACATTTTCTGTTGTGAGAAGAAGATGCAGTCTGAGAAGGGACAAGACTTTGGTTGAAATGTTTGAATGCTGATCTCAGTTTGATCTGTGTCTCCAGCAAAGCTTGTAAGTGATGTGATATAATCATTTCTAACATCTGATTGTGAAATGGCTTAATTGAAAGTCATGGTGTAAAACACATAATGGAGAAGAATGAGAACACCCACATGCAGTACTCCTTAAGCCCTGACTATTGTACAGTGTCCTTCTAAAGAAAAGAAAATCAGATCTTCTCTCCAGAAGAAATTTCCTCTCTTTGAAAGCAAAAAAATCATCGCTCTGCATTTTTCTGTCCAACTCCCCAGTCTGTTTCTACCCAGCTCAGAGTACTTACATTTATCAGTGATGCCTACTGGAAGAGGGACTCCTTATTTCCCTCAGGATAATAAATAGCATTTCAGGGTTAATTGTTCCAAATGAGATTAATCACATTACTTTCAGTTTCTATTATTCTCCCTCAAAATCAGGTCTTGTATTTTAATGCTACCTTTTAATCTTTCAATTACATGTGTACGCTTTCTCCCTCTATATGACTTTTTAAAAAAAATATAGCTTAAAAATGAACAAACAAACCAACAACAACAACAAAAGGAGATCATCATCACATGATTGTATGGGTTTCTTGGTATTTTACTGGATATTCTTTCCTGTATAGAGACATACAAATACAATATTTTGTAACAAGAGCAAGTGTAGTGTCTTCCACCTGGGGGGGAATAACTGCATGCATTAGTACAGGTTAGGGGCTGACCTGCTGGAGAGGAGCAATTTGGGTAAAGACATGGGTGTCCTGGTGGGCAGCAGGTTGGCCATGAGACAGCAGTGTGCCCTTGTGACCAAGAAGGCCAGTGGTATCTTGGGGTACATTAAAAAGATACTGTGTCTTTAATTATGCTACTCAGTACTTTGATTTCACTGTTTAAAAAAAAAAAAAAAACCTATGATATGCAAGGTTCTTAGTGATTAAAAGGAGAACATTCAAAGACCTCAAAAGATCAGGTGAAATGTGCATTTGTAGCTCACTTAATGTCCTTTTTGGTAAAATTGATTTTACTGTTTTTGCAAATATAATTTCTTTTTTTTTTTTATAGGGGTGGGAGGGGCCTATATTATTCTCTTTTTTCCATTTACTTAAGTATTTCATGTAAATGTGCATATGCTAACACAAAAAAAATAAAGTAGTAACATTTTGTTGCCCTTAATATTACTGAAAAGTTCACTTATTCTTTTCTGGGTAAAATTATGCCTTGAAATCTTTTAAATAAATTGGTTAGAAATTGTATTGTATTTATTATTCAACTTTATTTACCCAAGACATGATTATATGAAATAGGGTAATGTGTTCCCTAGCTCTAACTTTGTTAATAAAGTATCTAATAAGAGTTGCCATGGTAATCCAAGTTAGAAAAGTGCCTTTTCAGACACAAAAGAAGAAAGTAGAGGACTCCTAATCTTGTGATTTTCTGGAGCAGAGGTCTGCTCCATTGACTTTGAAGCTTGCCAGGAAAAAATAGTCTGATGCTTAAAAGCTTTACATTTAACGTGTTCTCTACGGACATAATTCAAAATTTCATGGAAATTATTCTTCCACTTATTTTAAACTCTTCCTCTTTTTTCTTTTTTCTTCCAGTTCTCCTGAGTTGCAATATTTTTCTTGGCAAAGAGAATCTATCTATCTATCTATATATATTGGACTAAAGCAATAGATTTTGAAAACAGGAAAATTAACACTGCAGTTCTTACCCCCTTGCCTAGGACCGGGAATGCTGAATTTAGGAATATTGGCTTTTTACTTAGTACGAAATACAGGGTTTATATGAATATCTATCTGGGTGATACTTTAGATTCAATCAAGTGTAGATTGTAAATATTAAAGACTGCAATATCTGTGTCTTTCTCAAGGTTACAGGAAGATATCTCAACTGCACAGTGATAATATATCTTCTGTATTTCCTATTTTTATTAAATCTGAACTACAATTAATATGATAATATATCATTATGTGGCAAAAGTATAAATCTAATTGAACTATATTCCAGCAAATAAAAAGCTCAGATTTGGAGTAGAAAAGAAAATGTGAAGGATGAAATTGTGAGCTTTTGTTCAAAAGAGAAAAGTGTAGTTTAGGAACCATTTTCAAGAAAAACACAATTATAGGACCAGTGAGTTGTAAGCATGCACGTAATTCTGTTTGGATAGATATTGTTTAGTGAGCTCATTAAATGTGAGGAAAAATACAATGATTTTCAATTAGAGAGAGGCTATGGTGCTTTGTGGACAAATGAGCTGTGGCAGAACCCATACTGCAGAGTTATTATGAATCTAAGACAGGAATAATTTCTAAAGGAAAGAAGAAAAAAAATAAGAACACCTGATAGAGTCACATAGAAAACAAAGAAAAACCAGCCACTTGCAGATACAATGCTATCATGCCAAATTATTTTGGAACTCAGGTTTTGTATATATCTATAAATCTAGAAGGATGTTATCTACTATTTCAAAAGATGAAGAATGCCTTTTCAATATTCCAAACTTTTTTAAAAGGTACCTATGCAGTCATGTAAACCTAATAATCTCATTGTACAAGAATATATAGATATTTACAATAATAGCTCAAATGACCAATGTTCATAATTTGTATAATACATAATATTTATAATTCCTTAGTGTAAATATTTCTGTGAGATGTGGCAGACAATTAATAGTAATCAATTTTACATTGATAAAAGAGTATTGGTTTGTGAATGACTGATTAATGTTAATTGTTCTCCAGTCTTTTTTTTTTTAATGCTCTGCTTCTTGCTCTGCTTCAGAAATGTTTTAATTTAGATATCCAGTCTCACAGCACACACAGCAATCATAGAGTGAATACGAAAGGGAGCAATTCATCAAGAACTCAGTGGCTGAAATTTGTTTGCCTACATGATTTAAGCAAATATCAATAAAATTCAAAATCTGTTCACATCTGGTCTTGGGCAGAAAGTTGGACCACATTCATTAGACTGTGTTTCTAAGTAGTAATTTGTCCAACTCTAATTAAAATCTGCTAGAGTAGTTATCACAGAGAAGTGTTGTATTGGAAGTAAACATGAAATAATAATCTAAAATATAAATTGTGTTTCTTCTCCTGTTTTGCTATATAGATGAGCTGAATGATATTTTAAAACGAAAGGTAAATATTGTTCTTCAGTGTGTAAGAGAATTTTTTTAAATCAAGAAGCGATAGATTCTTTCTTTATAATTAACATGACAGAGATTAGGAGAGAAGATCTCAGTATTTTAGTTCAGATTCCACTGAAATAGTAAAAAATACACTTTAACTGTGCATATATAACAAATGATGTAAAACATCAGGTTTAAAGAATAAATGCCCTACTCAGTATTTTGTCACTTAGAGGTGTCCAGTTTTTGATTCTTTTCACACATTTGTTCTTTAGAGCGCACAGGGCTGCTTAAAAACTGGTTCCCTTTAGTAATGTTTATGCTAATAAATTCAGTGTGTACTGAAGAACTCTTGTAAACTGAGTCTGGATAACTTCCAGTGACAGAGAGAGTTGTAGGGTGCCTTTCAATTGAATAATATAGATAAAGCCTGCAAGTTCTTAACTTGTTCAGTGGTAGCTTGTTTGCATGCTTGATGATTTTGGATTTCAAAATGATTACTAATGTCTAATAATTCTTGCAAAACTTCCAACTTTAGTTTTAGGATTTATCTTTGTACAGTACAGCGTATGAAATCAGTGATTTTTTTATATCAAGATTTTTAAAGAGTAACTCATTTTTGCAGTCAGTTATGAGTGGATATACTAGCTTTTTTTTTTTTTTTAATAAATTTATTACTGAGGTTATATTAGAAGTATTTCCACAGCAATCTGAATAACCTAGAAAATGAGTTCATGCCACTACTTAATTCAGATAACTTTTACTTCATCCTATACTTTCGCTTGAAGCAGCTAAGAAATATTTCAGTTATACTTTTGTCAGCCATTGCTACTTAAGTGTTGACCTTATACACTTAGTACTGAACTAAAATTGCTGTGCATTTAAAATGTAAAAGAAATCCTCTTGAATCTTTTCCAAAAAATTAAGTCCCTGTAATAAAGAGGAAAAAAATTTAAAACAGGCTGAAGCTCACAGCATTTAGATTCATGTTAGTAATGAATAAAATGAATAAAAGCATACTTATATGTAAATCATATTCAAAAAAGCTTAAGGTACAATGTGCATTTGTGTGCAGCTAAATAATTATCCAGGATAGAGTTCTAGGATGAAGGTTGTGTAGAAGGTGTGTATTAAAACTGCTTTGATTCTCATCAGCTGGAAGGAGAAAAAAGCATCCCCCCTCTTATTTTCTTTAAAAATATATGTATATGTATGTTTTAATCTGTTTCAGGTCAAATCAAGTCCCTAGTCAGTCTGCAATGCTACAAAACTCCCTTTATCAGGAATATTTCTGTTGATTAAAGAATGAGTCAAGTAAATTTGCCCTACAATTCCAATTAGTACATGTCACTAACAACAAGGATATCCCAACAGTAACAGTACACAAATCTGTAGGACTTATTCATGGCAGGGAAACCACATACTGTGGCAACGAAAGTAAGGGATTAACAAATTGTAACTATGATTTATGATATCTAAACGTTTAAGGCTCTATAAAGCTTTCAAGTTAATTTGGTTTGAAATGTCAAGAGAGAAAGGAAAGCTGTGCTGCGTGTTTAAAGAAATATAACCTACAGATGTAAGGCAGTGTTTTTCTGCAGTGTTGGCAAGTACTTAAGTGGGCAGAAGAACAAGGCAGATAGAAGTAACAGCACTTGTGGGTAATCAAAACTCATTAAGCTGGTTGAGGTTAGGAATGTGAGTGAAGAGGTTACGAACATAGTGGCATGTATAGTTAGTTACCATAGATTTGAGCAGACAGAAACTGAAATCTAATAATACCAGTTTTCATAAGAAAGTTTTCCAGCATCCCTGCCTGCTTTGAACACAGTATTTTAGGCCTGATTATTTTTAGAGAAACTTCCATATACTAAACAGCTACTTTCACTCTCTTAGTATCTTCTATTCTTCCTAAACCAATAAGATTCAAAGATGGTTAGCAATTTCTATCCCCTCATAGGATTAAGCCAATTAAAAACACAGTTTAAAGAACATTTTGCTTCTTTTCACTGGCACGAAGCTTTTTTCTTTTTAAGTAGAATCTGACTGTGGCAGGACTTCTGTGATATTATAGGAAGCCACAGCTAGTCAAAAGCAATGTAGTCCAGTCCATATATTTGCAGACTAAGTGAGAAATGTCTAAGGAGTGCTCTATCAGTTCCTAACTGCTGTTTCAATCTTAAATAGGCTTCATCAAAACTCCTTCAGAAGGACAGAAGAGCAGGGAAACTCTAAAGATTTCATGATGGATATGGATTTTCCTTGAAATTTTCTTTACTGTAGCTGAAAATCTGACTGCAAACGTAATGCCCCTTTGAGATGACAAACATGATTTTTTGATGGTCACTCCTGTACCTTTATGAACCTCCAGAGTTTCCTAGCTAAATCTACTGAGAATAATGTGCCCAACAAAAAATTAGGCACCAGAAATTAGATGGTATCTTAAGGGGTTTTGAAGAGGTAAAAGAGGAAAGAAGGAGTTCTGGAAGGCAGAGACCTGAAGGACAATCGGTCTGATTTCAAGAGTTAGCAATTTGCAGCCACTGTATGTCAATTACAAAGTAATTTCCAGAGCTTAGATTTTGGCTGGGATAAATGAGATAACATCTTTTTCACTCAGGCACTTTAACTGAGGTCTAAAGAAGATTTATTGACTTGATCTAACAGTGCATTTAGAGGTATAATTGTTCATAATATAGGGTAATCTAGCTTTGGTAATATTGACAAGCAAAAAAAAAAAAAAAAAAAAGAGTAATAGTAAGCAAGGGAAATTTCCCTATATTTGTTTTCAGAGGTGTCCACCCACTCCCTAATCCCCTTCCCCTCCCCCCCCCCAGTTTCTAACTAGGGTCTAGTATTTCAAGTCAAAGCAATAATATTTGTCAAATACAGTACAGTTTGCACTAGTTGTGTTTCCTCACACTACTTCTGTAACAGACTTGATAATCCAGTCACATACAAGTATTCCGCTTTTACAATCTGTCTGAAATATAAAGTTTTGTGATGCACCTGTTTTTCCATCTATTACGCACTATAAATTTTCTCTCTTCCTCTCTCATTTATTTTATTTTGGAAGCTTACCCGCTGCCAAAAAGTTGTTTCTACAAAGTTATAGCAATGAAATAAATATTGGATAAAAGCTGTACTACAGTTGTAAAGATTTTAAATGAATATTTTATCTGAAATCAAACGTACGGTTCTTATTGCATTTGGTTTCTACACAGATTGCAAGACTCATGCTCTTTCTCAGCATAACATCAATAAGCCATTTTCTCCTGCAGCTGCTCAGAAGCTACAATTGTTGTAACTATTAAGACATAGAAAAGCTGATTCAGTATTGAATCTCACTGATGAAAAGACTCAAGGCATTTTGATTTCTTGCAGTTACTGTATGGTATTTACTGGTTAATGATATTTATAGTAATATCAAGTGCTTTAGCAATGTCTAATAACTATAAATCAAACAATTTCCCAAGCATTTTATATTGATTTTCCTAAACAGCTAGCTCTGTAATTTTTGTAATATGATTCTGCTTCATTCTAATTTTGAAGATTTTTACATTAAAAAAAAAAAACAACAGCAACACTGAGGTTGGATATGTATTCTTTAAAGCTTAAACTTTTTACTAGATTCATATATAAATTTTATACTTCAATGTGTGCATATGTATTCTATTTCAACTTATTTGAAATGTAAATCTTTTCCAGTCTTTTGTGAAAAAGACAGAAATAGGAAATCTCTAAATAGAAAAATCATGGATAATGTTGACTGTAAAAGTATGTGAGGCTTTAAGACTTTATCACTGGCTTGTAAAGATTTAATATGAGCCTCTAACACAAGGGAAATAATTCAGCAATCCAAGTTATTTATTGCTTCTAAGATGCTTTTTAGTTTTGATTTTCTGGCAAAAGTGATGTACATCGAAAAAGTTATGAGAAATCTTTTTTCAACTAAATATCATTTTTTTATTTGTAATGCAAATAGTTCAAGGTTTTGACAAAGATAGAATCGCACATATTTAGATGTTCTCTGTTCTATGAAAGGTCAATACTAGACACAATTTCATGGAAGTTGATAAAGCTTCTGATAGTACAGGGATTGTTACTGTAAAGTGCAAAGAAACAGCTCAGAGTTTGTTGAGTTCTGCCAGATTTTATTGCTCTCAATATAGTGTTGCCCAAGTATTCTTTACACGTAAGAAATTTAAACTAGAAAACTTTATTGTTCACGGTGAGTAATAGTGGTAAATAAACTGGTAGCACTGTTTGCTTCAACCATATTCTTGTTGAATGCTTTGCTTGCTGGAAGTTTTTTTTTGTTCTTGTTTTTTAACCTCTACAGTACCGTAACCAAGTGCTTGAAATACTGTTTGCCCAGATAGAAAAAATGTTTCTGTCAAACAGAGCTTTCATTTTTAAAGGCATAGTCTTTATGACAATTCTAACTTCAAGTTAATTCCAAATGTGAACAATTCTACTGTGCTTCCTTATCTTTTTAGTGCACAAGTGTATAAACCCTAATCATTTTCTTCTGAGACCAACAGTCAAAGCAGCCCTCGCAATATAGCACACTTACGTTGTCTGAAACAGAAGAAAATCTCAAAGCCTTGCAGAGTTCCTAAATTACAGTACAGTTCCATATTAATAGAAGTAGTTCTTTATCCCAGCTCTACAGAACAAATTTCACTTTTGAGTGTGGCACGGCCAAGATGATAATTGCAGGCAGCGAAGAGCAAGAAATGCCTTGCTGACAAATAAGTTTCCTGTTATATTAGGTTTTATTAGTTGTCATCAGTCATTTCATGAGAAATAGAACTAAGTACAGATGATAGGTAGAATTGGCTGCCAACTGAAGTTCATGTTTTGAATGCTGTGTTTAAAGGTGGTCACTTCGTCTATGGATAAAAATGTACTTGGAAATTGGATCTACCGAAATGTAAGCACATTTGCCTTTGCAAATGTCTGAGAGAACTTCATGGAAGTGTCAGTGAGCTGTCATCTGGTCTGTCTCAGCTTGTTGAAGAAAAACTCCTGAACAGTGAACAAAATCTATTGTAGAATAGGATTATTTTGCTTATGACTAATACAGCACTTTAACTGTACATTCTTTATTATCACAGCTAGTACATAATTTTTTTTCTGACTTATAAAAAGAAAAACACCCTTTCTTACAAAACTGTGAATGCTATTGTTTATACCAGAACAGACCAGAACAGATGGTGTTTTAGAATGAAGATGCAGTAACCTACTAAAAAGGTATAGTTACTGGGATATTAGGTGGTGACAGATGTTAGTAAGAGCTTACGAGTTTGTTTTGTTTTAATTTCCTTTGTTGTAGCTTTGTAGTGCATCTCATAAAGTTTGAAACAATATAATCCTATTTTCCTTTGGAAACTTGGGTGTAGATTTTTTGCTTCATATTCCCGTACGTTGCTAAGTTTTCAATCATCCTATTATTCAAATTGCACCTTCTAATAAACATTTGACTACAGAAGTAAAATCTAATAATTTATTTTTATTCCTATGGAAAAGATAAACCCCATTGCAAGAGTCACAAGAGTTCCAAAGATGATAGAAGAGTGTGAGAAATGGACTTCGGTAATATACTCAACAGACTAAAAGTCTCATAGAGCATATGGGAAAGTGAATCCTTAACTTCAGATCTTTACTAAGAATGGCCCTGTTAACTAGGGAGGTTGAAATCCAGGAGGTATTATCTGACCTCAGCTGACCTCAGCTTTTTCCTGATAGCAAAGAGAAGCTTTTAAGGATTTTCCACAACTGTGTTGAACTGAATTCATAAATACATAGGAAAACGATGAACTTCTTGCAGAATATTCTTGCCTGAATCTAACCATATCGAGTTGACAGGCTGCTTTTTTTTTTTTCTTTTTTTGCCTTGAAATAAACTAAATAGGAACTCAAAAACTTATTGAAACTAGTTGCAAGAATGGATTATACTGGTGATTTTAGGATGTTGTGTTCTGTTTTCTGTTTGTTTGCTTGTTTTTTCCCCTCAAATCAATTTTGTATTTTCTCCTCTGATCTAGGATCACTAGATGCCCAAACAACATTATTAATCACAACGCTCTTGAAAAAATTTTTCTGACAGGGAGGACCTCCCAAGAAAGTGGGTTAAGTCTCAACTACATTGTTCTCTGCAGTTTTCAATTCAGTTAAGCCTTGAGAATTGCAAATACCAGCTTGAAAGTGCATCCACTTTTAAGACTTAGGTATGAAGTAAATAAGGATTATCTGACTGTAACTTTACCCTGAGAAATTGAGGATGGATTTCTATGAAAAGCAAAAGAAAGGAACTGTCTTAGAATCTGCAGGATAACAGACTGTAAATGTGAAACATAGATTGAAGATGGTCTATACACAGGGAAAGTAGGACTCAGTGGGCTTAAGGGGAAATTCAGATAACTTTTGGGGAGGGAAAACAGCAAAGACATCAAAAGTTAAGAGAAATGTCACTTATCATGGAAAGAAAATCAGTTCCATAATATAGAGAATATTCTTATAAAGAATTAAAAAAAAGTTTTAATAAAGACAAATATGTATGTATGGAGTAGGGTATAAGAGGCAATCTGATTAGGTCAAATGAGGAATACGCTTTAAAGATCCTCCAGTGGGAAAACAGGGAATGAACTGTTTTAAAACATTTTAAGTCAATTTTTTTTGTTGTCTTTATGGACACTTCATAAGTATTTCTTGGAGCTATAGGAAACATTTATATAATGCCATGATTATGCATGGTATTTATGTCTCTCAAAGGCATAATTTGAGTACAAATACTGTTTTAAGTTTAAATACTAGACTAGCAAAGTTGCATTTTGCAATTATGTTGTTTGTAAGCTGACTCTGACCACCCTAATGGTATATTTAATTCTGCTATTTGTACCGCTCCTAAACTTAGAAACAAATCTGTGTATCTTCCTTTCCTCAGGGAGACAAAAGTTTTGGTTCTGGCAAAGAGTCAACCAAGAAGACAAAAATTGAGCCAAGTAAGCATCAAGTAGGTATTTTCTTTCAAAATAATTACACAGACTACAGAACCAGAACTCTACAGCATAGATTTGGAATCGCAGTCTTCATTAGCATTTTGCAAAAATGCATATTTGGTGGTATGCTTAATGGTCAGATTTTGATTTTAACTGTTCTTGCAAAAACTCATTAAGTGTCGGTAAATATGAAGGCAATGAAAGAAAGCAGGAAGATTAAAGGGTCAATGATGATCTGGGGAGGAAAGATGTATTTTCATTCACCGTACTAAACAGAATTGCAATTGCCATTTCAGTGCTTATGTATCAATGGTAAATAATTAATCTGTAAGGAAAACATTTTATATCTGTATACTGTAACTTTATGGGCATGCATGCAGTGGGTAATGTGCAGCAAGTATAAAATGGATAAATATGCATAAAGATTGTGTTTGGCTGAGTAAGATATAGAAGTCTGGCAGAGGGGATCTTAGTGCCACAGTGCAGCAATCTCTCTGCATCTTGTTGGATTAAAGACTAGATCTGTGTCTTAGCCAATATAATGTCATGTTGAGTTATGTAAATCCCATCACAGAAATGCAAACACAGTGCAGCAGCAGCATTCTTTGGCATGGTCTCTTCAGCTGTTTTCCTGAAACCAATTTGATATCTTGATACAGATTAATTTTCTCTTGCGGCACGGCCACTCCGTTAGTTGAATTCAGGGGTTTTTTTTGTTTTTGTTTTTGGTTTTTTTTTTGCTGAATTATTATGATGTAAACCCTATAGTTTAATAACAGGAATGTTTAAGTGCAATTCTTTAGTAGAACTAGAAAGCTGATATCGTAGTACATAATGAAAATAATACTATGCAGCAGAGGAGGCAAGGAACAATTATTCAACTAACAAATATTTCATGTTTAATATTTAATGTTAAGCAAAAATCTCAACTGACAGTAGGATAGAAGATAATTTCTAAATGCCGTTCAGAGGGTGAAAATATGAGGGACTACTGTTAACTGGTCACTGAAGTTACTAATACCATTCCTCAGAAATCATCTTAATAGCAGGCTTAGGCTGGTTCTGAGTGTACACAAAAGAAAAGGATACGGGCTTATTTCATGTCTCTTCATAAGTGGACAGGAAGAGAATAAAGCCAGACAGATGATGGAAAAAAGACATGCAGGTATTTTCCTCGGTGCAAAGCATCAAGAGAAAATCTTCCATTGGTGAAAAAAGGTAGAGTCACAAGGCAACAGTTCAGGATGAACTCCGGGTAAGTGAAACCAGGTTTTCTGATGATGTGTGCTATGACTATCCATTTCTCCTTTGCTTAAAGGTTTCTAATTATAGCTCTAATTTAGACCTATGAGCTAAAGCTGTAATACTCGGAATCAAGCTGTTAACCTGGCATTTTATAACAAATGCTAAATCATTTTAAGGATAATAGTTAAGAGTCTGAGCATAGATTATTGGAAGCAAGCTTAACCGATGCCCTCAAACTAAAATGCCTACAGATGTCTTCTCTTTCACTTTGTTATGTGTTACTGCTAGGCCTACCAGCTAAAATAATGTGGAGTTTTTTTTGAGGTCCACCTTTTTAGGGCTCAGTCTGTACGTGATGCTTATTTTCATTTATAATGAACGAAAAGTTTTTGAAAATGTCAACTTTAACCTCTACAAAGCCTCCAGGAAAAAAAAAAAGATCAACAGAACAGCAAGATTATAGCATAATGTTCTTAAATTATATATACTGTTGTTTAATTTCCTTTATAATATCTACGGTGGTTAATGTGGATTCAATAATCAGTGTAAAAATGTGAGCTTAGCAGCATTTATTTTACTAGCATTCTTTGATTGCATAGATTTACTTATATTCACATTTATGTTCAGGAATATTGAGGTATTTATTACGTGTCCTTTCAAAGCAATTTTCAGTTTACATTAAAATAAAAATTCACACGATATGTTGAGAAAGTCACTACTCCCATTTAAAGGGAATACTGCATCAGGTTTGTTTTCAGAAGTATTTTGTAGCAGAATATTTTTGTTTTATTATTTTATAAATTAATATCATTTAATAGTTTATTTCAGAATATTTTGGTTTAGTAGGTTGGTTTGACAGTAATCTTAGGTAACAGTGCTCTGCAAATGTGCAGCAGCACTGTCTATTAAGATATGTAAAAGGGCTAATAGCTTCCAGAAGTGTTTGCTACAGGAACAGTAGGTTGATTGCAACTGTTGGCAGTGATGAAAATAGGCATCAAGCTGAGAGAGTCCAGACCTGTCCTGATGTTAAAGGATTACCCACCTACACAAAAGAAAGTTAAATAGAATATTGGATCGATAATTCACCTCTGAAGTTACTACTTCAGGCCAAAGGTGAGATTATTTGGCTTTCTTGTAGATATGAGTTCATATGAACTCTACATAATTTAACAACCCTCTGCAAAATGTGTAGGCTGCTCTGAAAGTATTGCCTTCTATTTATTTCCATGGAAACTACCACAGATATAAAAAGCTCAACAACACTTTTTGATAGAGCAAATTCTCAGCTACAGAATACTATTTTTCAATGTAGACATCACCAGTATCTATACATTTTTGTCAGCAATGAACAAGAGTCTGCATGCCACACTCACAAAAAAATCCGTAGGTGAACCACTGTTGCTGTCACCACTGCTAAAATGCACCACCCACCACCTCACTGTGCTCACATCCACATAAATTGCTCTCCATAAATGTTCAGAAAGCATCGATGAATGTCAGTGAGTGTCATCTCTTCCTTATGGTGAAATTTGCCGAATTCCTCAATGGCTGCTGAATATTTACGTAGACTAAACAATGGATGTGAGCACGGTAAGGCAGTGCATGGTGCCTTTCAGTAACAATGCTACCTATCATAGCAGCTGTGAAACAAGGGTTCACCTTCACTGTTGCAGATTTTTACGAGTGCGACATGCAGGTTCTCATTCTTCACTGGCAAAAATGCATAACTAATGGTGGTGATTGTGTTTAAAAATAGATATTTTGTAGCTGAAAATTTGCTTCATAAAAAGGGTTGCTATGCTTTTTCTATCTGTTGTAGTTCCTATGGAAATGAATAAGAGGCATTACTTTCAGAGCAGCCTTTGTATTTCGCCTGTTTTGTTAGAAACTGGGTGTTAAGCTCTCTTTGTGGAAATCAATGACATTTTGATTTGGCTTCTCAACAAGAAATGCATTAAGTGTCTGAGTAAAATTAGCTTGTGTGTTGTAAAAATCAACAGAATTTTACTTTTGTAATACCAGTTAAATTTTTTAACGCTAATATAAATAACCGTACTGCAAATGTAGAAAATGAGCTGTATTTAATGACAGAAAAAGTAAAGATTGTCAATGTCATGAGCTTCAAACTCCTTTGTGAGATATCACAGTTAGTTTTGGGTCATAAGAATGATAGCTTCGCTTGCAAAGAAGCAGTGAATCATATGCAGAAATCCTGGGAAAAAAAAAATGAGCTTTCATCTATACATTACTTTATTATTAACCAGAAAAGTTATTGCCTTATCTTGGAAACCTCCACTCCATCTGGAAGCTACTCCATGGTTGAAAGATCTATGAAGATGTGCTTCAGTGGAAGGAATACATTTATGTGAAAGCATCACACCTGATGTACAATGCACTAAGCTTTGATTTCATGGTCTCATGCAGACTGCACAAATATCACTCAGTACAGCTTTTACTAGGAAATGACATTCAGAAATGGATGAATAGGAACTAGATATCCTGTAATTTCAAAACCTGCATTTTAATTCACTCGATTGTTTTGAACTTTTACTTCTGATAGAATTAAAACCTTATACTAAATGGTGATATAAAAATACATGTGAATATTTACCTCAGAGTTCTCTTTGGCAAAGAGTTTGATTTCCTTGAAATAACAGGCAACAGCTGAGTGCCCTAGAAATCTAGATACGGAAATATATATGAAGGAATAGAGATATGCTAGGAATTAAAAGTCAAACTAGATTTTTAAAAGAATTTAATTTGAGTCTAAGGAATGTGCCAGATTGATCTTTATTAAAGATATTACTGAACTGATCATAAGTACTGAAGAAACTGAAGGGATCTTGGTGTGAATCTTTCTAGTTATGCATAATTTAAGCATATAACAAAGTAGCTAAAACAAGTATTTTTTCCTGACTCCATGGTCAAAACAATCTGCTTTGCTGTAGTCTTGCCACAGTTTGAAAGCCTCTGATTTTGTGCCATTTGAAAAAAAAAATTGCATTTTCTTCAGCAAGTATTTGTGATATTCTTTATTTTAGCTGTTTAACAACTGTGATTTGTTAAAGTAGGATGCATTTCCAGAGCAAAATGAAAAGTTTGGGCCTCACAAAGGTTTTAGATCAGGATGTATAGATTTATATCTCTTATTCAAACAAATTATACCGATTATTAATTCTCTATGTGAAACAATTCCTGAAGCAAGTGAAACGTACATTTTAAGCTTGACTAACTTGGATTACTACTTAAACATAAATCAAATACTGAAGAAATTTCTAGACTTTTATTTTTATTAGAAATAAAAGCTAGAAATCTTCCATAATTAATATGTTGTCAAGATAATACATTGCTAACATGTTGAAAGATAGCAGTTAAGGCATGATGATATCACTGGCTTGGGGCCAGTATTCCGGGGTCCTGTGATATATCATTTTATAAACTGTGCTACGCATTCTTTTAAACTCTGAGGAGTTTATCTTGAAAACTCTCTGAGTTGAAAAGGATGAAACTTTCAGTTCTGTCCTATCTGGAGATCCAAAACCACATGGTCTTCAGTAAGTTTAATATAGACACACTAGAGTATTAAAGCACAGTGGAAGGTTGCAGCCTTTACATTTCTAATTGTTTTGCTCTGAAAAGAAGTAAAATTTCTGTCTTTCTTGCAGTGGGGGGCCCAAAACTGGACACAATACTCGAGGTGCGGCCTCACCAGGGCTGAGTACAGAGGGACAATCACTTCCCTACTCCTACTGGCAACACTGTTCCTGATACAAGCCAGGATGCCATTGGCCTTCTTGGCCACCTGGGCACACTGCTGGCTCATGCTCAGCCGACCATCGACTAATACCCCGAGGTCCGTTTCCTCCACACAACCATCCAGCCACTCTGCCCCAAGTAGCGTTGCCTGGGGTTGTTGCAGCCAAAGTGCAGGACCCGGCCCTTGGTCTTGTTGAACCTCATCCTATTGGCTTCAGCCCAGAGATCCAGCCTGTCCAGATCTCTCTGTAGGGCCTCTCTACCCCCAGGCAGATCGACACTTCCTGCCAGCTTGGTGTCATCTGCAAACTTACTGAGGGTGCTCTCAATGCCCTCATCCAGGTCATCAATAAAGATATTGAAGAGGACAGGCCCCAGCACTGACCCCTGGGGAACACTGCTCGAGACCGGTTGCCGGCTGGATTTAACTCCATTCACCATCGCACTCCGGGCCCGGCCCTCCAGCCAGCTCCTTACCCAGCAAAGAGTGCACCTGTCCAAGCCACGGGCTGCCAGCTTCCCCAGGAGAATACTGTGGGAGACAGTGTCAAAGGCTTTGCTGAAGTCTAGGTAGACCACATCAACAGCCTTTCCCTCATCCACCAGACGGGTCACTCGATCATCAAAGGAGATCCGGTTTGTCAATCGTTAATGCAGTTATATTTGGAAAATGTCATCTTCACTCTTATTGAAAAATCGTATATGGGTGGCAGCTGGTTCTGTCATGAGACTGTATTTTGTTTTATGGAAGCTAAAACTGAGATATAATACCTAAGTCTATCTAACTGAACTGAATCTAAATTGAAGGTTTTAGTCAAAAACTTCTTACAAAGACTTTGTTGTTTTTCATTTTTTTAAACGTATGGTTTCATCCTGCAGTGTGTTGACTGTCACTTGGATTCGACATCTTAGTAGGCTGTGCCAGCCATAAGATTTCTCAAAACTAGTGTTTCAGCACTGAGAATGTGTTTAGGGAAAATTAATGATATGAAAAATGTTCAGTCTCACTTGAGCATTTACCAGAAAAAAGCTAATAAAATAACAAATCTTTCAAATGAAAAAAACATGCAAAAAATGAAAAATACTCTCTCCTAAAGTGTTGTTGACTTTTTATAAAATTTGCAATTTATTCTTTTAAAGACAGACTTTCATATGTCAGACTAACTGAGCAAAATAGCAAATAGTTTACATATGCTGAACTTATTGAATTACATTAAAAATATAACTATAACTATAAAATGTAACTACAACTATAGTTAACTATATATAACTATATAATATAACTATAAAATATAACTATTACAGGCATTAGTTTATACGTTTCTTTCAGTGAAAACAGTGATATAGATCTTTTATGTATTTTTCTTCCTTATTCTATCATAATACCATGCCTCTTATTCTTCTTTTCTGGTGAGAGGCCTACGTATTCTTTTGCCTTCATGAATTTATGCACATTTATCAAGAAGTAATAGTTACCTTATAATAACAAGGCACTGTATAATGAGTCTTGCTTTTTCTGTTGTTTGTTTTGTTTTTTTGCACTAGTTGTCTCTAGTCTCTGAACACCTAGGTCTTCTAAGTCTGTAAGGCCGTTTAATTTTTTTATTTATTTATTTTAGACTCTGTTTGGAAGATAGATTTTAATTAAATGTTAGTATGATTCATCCATAAGGAAAATTTCTAAGCAAGCAGTAAATAAGTAGTGAATACAAGAATCTGTTCTTCATTAAAATGAAGCAAGATACATTCCTCCTATACTGGAAAATGTTTGCTTTGGAAAAATTATTTAATGAAAGTCATATTTCCCTACATTGAAATATATTATATTTTGTATATTTTACATTCCTTTTAATTATTTGGACAGAACTTGGAATTTAAGCAAAAAAGGCAAAGGATTGGGGGGGGGGGTGTTGAGATTATGTAATACTCTAAAAATATGTAAAAAGCAATAAATACAATCATATAAACACCATATTATAAACATGCAAGACACCCATTAAGTATTATTTTAGTATTTGATATGATTTACTATGAGAATAGTCTTTAAACATTTAACAGCTGAGAAGAAAATTTAAAACTATATGAAAATAGAAAGTAGCATGTTACATTAATATGGAAAATTATAGGCGAACAACCAGAAACAAATGCCCCAGTTATCGTTGTGTACATAAGTGTTGAGGTTAATTATTTATAATTAAACATCAGTTTATATTCAACTGCTATTGTTAATAATCCAAATCTCTTGAGTCAACTTAACGTAGTGCTTATATGTCAATAAAAACAAGAAGGCAAGAAAGAAAATACCAGTGGAACAGTTTCATTATTTTCTTTTCAAAGATAGGTAATAGATTTTAAACACTGCTACTTTGAAAGATTCTAGCTGTGTTCATTTCTTTTGCAATGTTTTTGACAGTAAATGTCAGTCGCATTCTTGCTGGCATTTTGAATTAAAAATATTACTTTACAATTTCAGTTGTCGGGCCTCTTAGCAGCTGAAATAATACATACTCGTAGATATTCTTTTAAACTATAGAGTACCTGGCATGACTTCTTTCAGTTAGACTCTGTCACTTAGCATGAACTAGTTATGACTAGCACTGGTGTCAGACAGTTTAACCTTACCCACCATGACTGAGAATCAAGTCAGAATCATAGAATCATAGAATCATAGAATCATAGAATGACCTGGGTTGAAAAGGACCTCAAAGATCATCAAGTCTCAACCTCCCCTGCTAAGTGCAGGGTCGCCAACTACTAGACCAGGCCGCCCAGAGCCACGTCCAGTCTGGCCTTGAATGCCTCCAGGGATGGGGCATGCACAACCTCCCTGGGCAACCTGTTCCAGTGCATCACCACCTTCTGTGTGAAAAACTTCCTCCTAATATCTAACCTAAATCTCCCCTGTCTCAGCTTAAAACCATTCCCCCTTGTCCTGTTGCTGTCTACCCTCACAAACAATCGATCCCCCTCCCGTTTATACAATCCTTTCAAGTATTGGAAGGCCACAATGAGATCTCCCCGAAGCCTTCTCTTCTCCAAACTAAACAAGCCCAGTTCCCTCAACCTTTCCTCATAGGTGAGTGCTCCAGCCCTCTGATCATCTTGGT
>NC_034412.1:33270884-33276312 GCF_002078875.1 Numida meleagris | reverse complement strand
TTGGAGGGATAGAGGAGAACACAACTTGTGCTCCCAAACCCTTGACCAGATGCCCTAAGGCTCTGAAGTCCTCTGAAACAACAACGGAGGATACTAATCTGAGGACTGTACTAGGGAAGGAAGTTTCTTCCTTACATCTTTAACCTGGGCTCGATGATCAGCTGGTCATCATCCATTTCCTCTTTAAAAGGTGATGACAGAACTGTTGCTTCCCAAATAATTCAAGAAAATATCCCTATTTGCACTCATTAAGACTTTCAGTTTCACACAGATCAAAAAATATACTTCCTTACAGATCAAAGAGTGGTCTGCCTTAATTTCTCCCCAAATGGCATTTCTTGCTTCCATCAGAGACAGAATATTAAGCTAGATTATTGATAGATCATTGGCCTGACTCTGTAGGACACTTTGCATGTGGTTACCATCTCTATTTGCTGATTTTGAGGTGGGGAGCAGCCACTTGGGGATGGTATAAAAGCTGCACATTAGAAATGGGACCTCCAGGAGGCTGGGAGCCCTTGGATACATACCCTACATCAAGCTTCTGCACAGGTAAATCTCTGTGTGCCCCAAGGTATTCTGAAGATGCTCCGGGAGAACAGGCTATGTACCATATACTTGAAAGACTATATTAACCCACTATATTGCAGACACTGTAAGCAAATAAATGTCCTCCATCACTGCTTATGATAACAAAAATAACTTCAAAACAGTGTTTAAACTTATTAATATGTATTTTTTAAACTGGTCATCTGCATTTCCTCTAGGTATACATTCATTTCTGAAAAGAGAAGCTAAAACATTACCTTAGAAAAAGAAGGCTTTACCCAGCTTTCTGTCCTCTTTCGGACAGTCAGCCATCTTTTAATCTTTACCTAAACTGTGTGCCTGTTTTTCAGGCTGTTTCATATAAAGGTTTGTTAGTTGAAGAATAGTTCTACTGCTGGTTGCCACTATCATCACATTTGCAGCTTTCCCCTGATTAGTCTCTACTTAAATATTGTTAAAGGGTTATGGCTTCAAGACAGTGATTAGCAACTTAGAGATAGAGGAAGTCTTTCCACACCTGAGAAATTGTGTAGAGGTCATCTGATTCACCGTAAGTAACAGTCCACTTAACGACAAGCTTTCCGGTATTTTTACCTTCTATATAACTTTTCCAAAAATACAGAATATGTAATGAAAATTGTCATTTCAAAAGTAGTTAGTACAGTTTCTTACCTTTGCGGTAGCATTTCCCCATTGTCCCCCTCTTGTCCTTAGTAGCAAAATCTTCACTTTGAGCTTTTGATGTCTTA
The DNA here is from genome assembly GCF_002078875.1 of Numida meleagris. Taxonomy (NCBI): domain Eukaryota; kingdom Metazoa; phylum Chordata; class Aves; order Galliformes; family Numididae; genus Numida; species Numida meleagris. The sequence continues at coordinate 33,275,014 of NC_034412.1, read as the reverse complement.
AAGATTCAGCTCGGTATTTTCCATTGTACACTTTTCTCTGCATATGAAAAAGAGCAATAAAGCAATTACTCGCTTGCAGTCACAGATGTCTTGGCTGTATTGCAGTTCATGCATACTCTCTACAGTACAGTACACTGACTGCAGAAAATCTTAGTGAAAGCATCTGTACTGCTGTCCCTCCATGTTTTGTGCAAAAAAAAGGCACCATCCACCAACTCAAAAGCATCCTCTGTCCAGAGGTTTCAGCTGTCCTTCAGAGTACTTATCACTCACTCCAAAAACAGGTTTGATACAATGACAAATGACTTAAGAGGATTTCTCTGAGCTTCAAACTAGAATTAAGGTTTCTGCTCTTTTGATGAGGCTTTGAACCCGCAACTTCATGCTCGCAAAGCCTGTGCATGCACCACCAGCTCCTCTTTCCCACTCTATGGTTATGTTTCAGGGAGACCTAATCTACATTCCACTTCCATGAATTTATAACTAAGGGGTCTTGCAGTAAGTTTAACTTTACCTTAGGTATTCAATAGTAAAATAGCATCCATATGTCACTCTGGTTACAAAAGTAGATAAGGCACTCAGCTGCATTCTTTAATGCAAATCCCTCTTAAACCTTATATGCTATTAGTAGTCTGCTAGCTATTTGATGAAAGAGAAAATTAACTTTTCAAAGAGCAAGGCAAAAAATAGAACTGAGTCTATTACACCAACCAATCCAATATTCTGCACAATGAGATAGTGTTTCTTTCTTCTCATTATGAGGAGCAAAAGCAATCAACAGAAGCCTGAAATGATAATTGTACAGAAATGGGATCTGATTAAAAGTAGAGATCGACAGGTATTGGAAATAACTCACCTATCTCTGAAAGAAAATCCACATTGTATGAAGAGTGAATGTTGGATTGTTCTACTCAGCATTGCAGGCCTGGTTTTCTTTCTAGTTGAATTTACTATGTATTAAGAGCAGTGTGGTCACAAAGGACATGTCATTTTAATACTGACGTAGATAACATGAGAATTAAATTCATAATTCAACTCAATCAACTCAAAAACTAGAATGTACATAAATGTTTTGATCTCTATTCTACCCCAAAGCATTCAGTAAACTACAGTAAATCAGAAAGTGGTTCTAGGTTGCATCAAGGTTCATTAGAATAGATTAAAATGGTGTTGAATTTCCCCATAAACTCTGTAGCAACAGTTATTAACCATTTGATGTTCATCTAAAATTACTGGATAACATGAAACTGTGCTATTCAGGTTCTTATATTATACTTACATTAAGTGGAATAATAATAGTAAAAAAAAGATATTTGAGATACTGTTCTTTCACAACTGCTGGTCAGTGGAAAAAATGCCAAGGAGATTGTTCCTTTAATAATAAATGGGAAAATAAGTGTAAGACACTTTTGTGTACTTTTTCACATACCAACAGTGAGGCTGGAGTCTTAGCATGTTCAAGATTAGTTTGGTAAATAAAAGCTCCTTTTCTAGCACATGTTCCATGTCATCTGGTGAATATAAGGAGGGCTGCAAGGAAAATCTGTGAGAGGGAAAAGACAAGAGGGTAGATCTAAAGTGTACATAACTCCTACCTATCATAATGCAAGATTATTTATGTACACTCCATCTAAACTGCAGTGCTTCCTGTGTCTCCCAGCACAGTAACTGTTCTTGGAATTTTTGTATATTTTTATGCTTTTTATACCTTCAGACTTCTCTCTTCTCCTTCTCCTACACAATGAGCCTTCTCTTTCTCAGTTTCTACCACCTCACCCCTGCTTTGTGGAGGGAGTAAATTCCTGTTTACTTCTGATGGAAAGACCAGAACTGAGGATTATAATCAAGAAAGCTTGGGGAATGTAGGAAAAATCTCCTATGACAGGGCTTTTGGTTGCTAAAAAGGCCAAAGGTGGAAGAAATGTAGGAGCATTACAGTTGAGAGACTCCCCCTGCAGCTGCAGACTGTGTAGCCATGCTAGTTTTTTCAGCAGCAACAGCAAAAGGGTTGCGCAATCCAGGAGAAAGGATTTTTAAGCTGAAATGGTCAGTTCCGTCTTTTTAGGCATAGGCAAATCAGGTGGCCTCCTGGCCCACAAGCTGTTGCAAAAGACAGCTGAGTACTACACCTATTCTTGAAGCTAGTTCTGTGACTGACTCATCTGCTGGGAGGATCTTAGGAGAAAATTAGTATTGATGGTGCATCAAAAGGGTGTGATCCAACCAACCTTGTTGTGTCAGCTCAGCAGGGCTACAGTGGAGTCCTAATTTAATACTAACTGGAGAAAATAGGTGTTGGACAAAAAAATTGTATGGGAGGGGAAATAGCATTAGCTGTACTGTAGAAAGTATTAAATTCATGGAAGTGGAATGTAGATTAGGTCTCCCTGAAACATAACCATAGAGTGGGAAAGAGGAGCTGGTGGTGCATGCACAGGCTTTGCGAGCATGAAGTTGCGGGTTCAAAGCCTCATCAAAAGAGCAGAAACCTTAATTCTAGTTTGAAGCTCAGAGAAATCCTCTTAAGTCATTTGTCATTGTATCAAACCTGTTTTTGGAGTGAGTGATAAGTACTCTGAAGGACAGCTGAAACCTCTGGACAGAGGATGCTTTTGAGTTGGTGGATGGTGCCTTTTTTTTGCACAAAACATGGAGGGACAGCAGTACAGATGCTTTCACTAAGATTTTCTGCAGTCAGTGTACTGTACTGTAGAGAGTATGCATGAACTGCAATACAGCCAAGACATCTGTGACTGCAAGCGAGTAATTGCTTTATTGCTCTTTTTCATATGCAGAGAAAAGTGTACAATGGAAAATACCGAGCTGAATCTTTAAGACATCAAAAGCTCAAAGTGAAGATTTTGCTACTAAGGACAAGAGGGGGACAATGGGGAAATGCTACCGCAAAGGTAAGAAACTGTACTAACTACTTTTGAAATGACAATTTTCATTACATATTCTGTATTTTTGGAAAAGTTATATAGAAGGTAAAAATACCGGAAAGCTTGTCGTTAAGTGGACTGTTACTTACGGTGAATCAGATGACCTCTACACAATTTCTCAGGTGTGGAAAGACTTCCTCTATCTCTAAGTTGCTAATCACTGTCTTGAAGCCATAACCCTTTAACAATATTTAAGTAGAGACTAATCAGGGGAAAGCTGCAAATGTGATGATAGTGGCAACCAGCAGTAGAACTATTCTTCAACTAACAAACCTTTATATGAAACAGCCTGAAAAACAGGCACACAGTTTAGGTAAAGATTAAAAGATGGCTGACTGTCCGAAAGAGGACAGAAAGCTGGGTAAAGCCTTCTTTTTCTAAGGTAATGTTTTAGCTTCTCTTTTCAGAAATGAATGTATACCTAGAGGAAATGCAGATGACCAGTTTAAAAAATACATATTAATAAGTTTAAACACTGTTTTGAAGTTATTTTTGTTATCATAAGCAGTGATGGAGGACATTTATTTGCTTACAGTGTCTGCAATATAGTGGGTTAATATAGTCTTTCAAGTATATGGTACATAGCCTGTTCTCCCGGAGCATCTTCAGAATACCTTGGGGCACACAGAGATTTACCTGTGCAGAAGCTTGATGTAGGGTATGTATCCAAGGGCTCCCAGCCTCCTGGAGGTCCCATTTCTAATGTGCAGCTTTTATACCATCCCCAAGTGGCTGCTCCCCACCTCAAAATCAGCAAATAGAGATGGTAACCACATGCAAAGTGTCCTACAGAGTCAGGCCAATGATCTATCAATAATCTAGCTTAATATTCTGTCTCTGATGGAAGCAAGAAATGCCATTTGGGGAGAAATTAAGGCAGACCACTCTTTGATCTGTAAGGAAGTATATTTTTTGATCTGTGTGAAACTGAAAGTCTTAATGAGTGCAAATAGGGATATTTTCTTGAATTATTTGGGAAGCAACAGTTCTGTCATCACCTTTTAAAGAGGAAATGGATGATGACCAGCTGATCATCGAGCCCAGGTTAAAGATGTAAGGAAGAAACTTCCTTCCCTAGTACAGTCCTCAGATTAGTATCCTCCGTTGTTGTTTCAGAGGACTTCAGAGCCTTAGGGCATCTGGTCAAGGGTTTGGGAGCACAAGTTGTGTTCTCCTCTATCCCTCCAA
>NC_034412.1:33242337-33267044 GCF_002078875.1 Numida meleagris | reverse complement strand
CTGGTTGGCTGGTCGCAGCCAAAGGGTTGTGATAAATGGTTCTATGTCAGGGTGGAGGCCGGTCACGAGTGGTGTCCGCCAAGGCTCAGTCCTGAGACCGGTGCTCTTCAATGTCTTTATCAATGACATAGACGATGGAATCAAGTGTACCCTCAGCAAGTTTGCAGATGACACCAAGGTGAGCGGTGCAGTCGATGCACTGGAAGGAAGGGAAGCCATCCAGAGGGACCTGGACAGGCTGGACAAGTGGGCCCACGACAACCTGATGAGGTTCAACAAGGCCAAATACAAGGTGCTGCACTTGGGCTGCGGCAATCCCAGGTATTTATACAACCTGGGCGAAGAACTCCTCGAGAGCAGCCCTGCGGAGAGGGACTTGGGGGTCCTGGTGGACGAGAAGCTGGACATGAGCCAGCAGTATGCGCTGGTGGCCCGCAGGGCCAACAATGTTCTGGGCTGCATTAAAAGAGGAGTGGTCAGCAGGGAGAGGGAGGTGGTGGTCCCCCTCTACTTGGCTCTTGTGAGGCCCCATCTGGAGTACTGTGTCCAGGCCTGGGGCCCCCAGCACAAGAAGGACGTGGAGCTCTTGGAAAGAGTTCAGAGGAGGGCGACCAAGATGATCAGAGGGCTGGAGCACTCACCTATGAGGAAAGGTTGAGGGAACTGGGCTTGTTTAGTTTGGAGAAGAGAAGGCTTCGGGGAGATCTCATTGTGGCCTTCCAATACTTGAAAGGATTGTATAAACGGGAGGGGGATCGATTGTTTGTGAGGGTAGACAGCAACAGGACAAGGGGGAATGGTTTTAAGCTGAGACAGGGGAGATTTAGGTTAGATATTAGGAGGAAGTTTTTCACACAGAAGGTGGTGATGCACTGGAACAGGTTGCCCAGGGAGGTTGTGCATGCCCCATCCCTGGAGGCATTCAAGGCCAGACTGGACGTGGCTCTGGGCGGCCTGGTCTAGTAGTTGGCGACCCTGCACTTAGCAGGGGAGGTTGAGACTTGATGATCTTTGAGGTCCTTTTCAACCCAGGTCATTCTATGATTCTATGATTCTATGATTCTATGATTCTATGATTCTATGATTCTATGATTCTATGATGAGAAATAGCTCAAATGGCAATGCCTGACTGATTAGTACATAGAGTGTCTGTTTTGCCAAGTTTTGGAAGTGATGTATTCTGGGAAATTTAAGTTAAGCTCTATTTCTTAGCACTCTGACTTGTCTTTATTGCGACAGCGCTATCCAACTATTTTTTCATGCACTTAGTGTTGTTCTTCACCTTTTATCCCAAGCAGACTGTGATGTCACAATTACTGGTAAAAGTAATTCATTAAATTCCTGGTAAAAGTAATTAATTAGTATGTACATGCATTTAGAGTTTGTTACATCCATACTAAGAGAATTACGTTGTAATGTTTGTATTTACTGTTGTCCATTGAAACTTGAGGCTTCGATTTGATATTTAGAGCAGTTGCCTAAAGCTGATCACCTTTGCAAAATACTGGAATTAGGCTTGTGAGAGATAACAGAACACAAAGGAGATGTCAGTCGTGCAAAATAAATGCTGTTCTTTACAAAACTGCAGGAACACTGGATTCCCATAAATATTTATTAAGGACCAAAATTGTATAACACTTTTGCCACGAGGGACTTGTCTTCTGAAAATAAAGTAATAGGAGAAAGCTTCTGTGCATTTTTCTGTCTTTTTCACTGTACATCTTCTCAATGACACCCATTTGCTGCATTGCATTTAATTTACATATTTCACTGCTTCGTTTGCCTGAATCTCAATTATCTATCTTCTCTGTGATGACTTGCCTTATTCCAACTCTTGTGAAGGACATTGCATTTTAAGAAATAAAGAAATGAAGAAAAAAGCAAATCAAGGTTCTAGGGGTACAAATAGGAGGATAATCTTGCTATGAAGTTCAGGACGGAAAATCAGCTTACCCAGGCTGTAATTTTAAGGTTATGTAGCTTGTGTCCTTTTGGCGCACAGAGTTGAGAATCATTGGAAACAAAAATTTTTATATGAGCCAAATCACATATTTGTATATAAGCTGTCCTACTCTCATTACTACTTTATGCCTACTATTGAAATTGTACTAGATGATGAACGGACATGCAAGGAGGTATAGGAAGTAGAGAAGAATTATTTCAACAGTTTTTGAGGTTTCTGAAAAGGATACATAGAACTTCATTAGCTGAAACATTTTATGCATTTTTGTGATATTTTCCCCCCAAATATTTTTCCGCTGAAAAAAAAATCATGCTTATTTTAGGTAATTTATGATTTTGCATATCTAAAATGAAGCCAACAGTAATTACACATTAAAATGTCACAGAAATTATTTAGAGGAGTAAAGAAAAATTGCAATTTATATTTTCCCATGTGTTACACTTCCATAATATGTGTTAAACAGAGAAACAAACCAGGAAGAATTCTGAAAGATTCCATGTATTTCTTCACTTTATTTAAAAAGGGAAATTATAAAACATTTTACTGTATCCTGTCACCCGTGTTACGTTATGATCATGAGAAAACATAGGTGTGAAGAAATAAATCCGTTCATTTGATATTTTGATCATTAGTAATTATTCTAATAAAATCTATTCATTGATTATTTGAGTATTACATTGGGCTTTATGACTATTACCCCTAAGAAAGAATAACTTCAACTGACAGGATTAAATATTAATGTAAAATGTGAATAGTTTGTTTATTTTTTTTTTTTCCCCGAAATTGCACAGAACAGATGGGTACGATGTATTCAGTCAATCTGCAAACTTCTGTTTATCTATTTTGAGGCCACATTTATAGGGGATTCATTCTATGACCTTTAACCTTTCTCCTTGATTTTACTTTTTCGTGATTAAATAACGTAGTATATTTTATATGCTTTTTGATTTAAATTGTATTGCTGAAACAGTAAATAAAGAAGTAAATGTCTACTTATGTAACCCACTCACACATATATCTGTATAATTATTAAGATTTACGGAAACATATACCTCAAGTTTACAAGCAGCATGCTCCAACCAAGTCAATGAGGACTTGTCAATTTACATTTCTTCTGATTTTCCGTATATGCTTTTACCATGTAAGTAAGCAATCAGATTCTAAAGCCAGCATCAGTTTTGATAAAATAAATGTCCGTGTTGTTACTGCATACTTCAGAAAAATGCATAGTGATGTACTTTTTTCTGTGGAAAACTGAGGGATATTTCTTACAGACAGTTGCATTTTAATTTAATAGAGGTAGCCAACTGGCAGTGGAGTCACAAACAGCCATTTCAACTTGCATGGCCAGTTGCCATCTGTGACAGATTTGGTTTTCAGGGGATTAATGTTCTATAATTCACTTATACCAAAGCAGATAATTGAAAATACTTTTTGTATTGTTTTGATTTAATTAGAAGTTTTATGATGCAGATTCCTGTCCTGGATTTTGTATGACACGCCCAGGAATAAGTGGAAATTAATTTTTTTTTTATGTCATCAAAGTGCAAATGGACTTTGATAGAGAAGCTGTGTAAACATTGCAGCAGAGTTTCTGCATGGGAACGGCACAGAAACAATGCATGAATTAATATATTATGCACCATTCTTGTTGCCAAGGTAGTTGGGGTAAGGTGACAAAAAGGGTAAACATAAACAATGTTCTGTTTCTTTTTTCTTATGATTGGTATGGATTAACATACATATTAAGGACTTCAGGCTACTTTGAGACAGCTCTGCCTCAGGAGTGCTACAGAAGTGTACTTTTTTTAGGCAGCACCCTTGAGATGTGTGCTGTACAATGAAATAGCATGAGAAAATGTGGCTGTGTAGGCTGCATATTCTAGAAAAATTTGATTGCAGTGTCTCTTCACTGACCACTCAAAGTTGAAAATAGCAGTAAGCAAAATCTTATTTTCTTAGAAAGTACACAGTTAAATACATTGAATCATATAGTCTTAGCAATTACTGTCAAAGTCTTGTCACTTTGAAAGGAAAGAGATGGAAAATAGTTGCTTAAATTTACAAATGGAAAGATAGAAATGGAAAATAAAGAAAAAAGACATTAGTTCCCATTAAACTAGTTCCCATTAAAACAAATAAAAAGAAATCAGAGGCAAGAACAACTGCCTTCTTTCTTTGCCTTCTACAAGAAGATCCATAGCACTTTAAGCCTGAACTGATTAAGTCTGAATCTCAAAGAGAAATCAAGGAGAAGACATATTTCTTAGGTAAAAGTAGAATTTCATTCTCCAGTTTTACGGTTTGGGTAGATTAAAGGGAGCAGAAAGGACAGAGCAGGTGCTGTGCAAGCTGAGGGCTTTAAAGGTAATTTGTCGCCTTGATTTTTCTCTTTCCTATATCAGTAATGTATATACAGAAATCTGTGTACAGATTTCTGTATGTTCAGCTTAGAAAGAGGTGATTGTTGCAAAGAGCATGTGTAAAACTGATTTGCTTGCTATTTTACTTTTCATAATCTGATCTCTTTTGATCTGAGTTTATTTTTAAACTCTGCAGTTCAGTGCAGTCACAAAGTCTGCTCCTGATTTCACTACATTGTAAGCTGGGAACAATAACATAAACTAGATAGATACAAGTTTTTCCTGTAAAAACAGAGATTTGCTGCAGTGATCAGAGCTACAAATGTATGGAGACAAGCTTGTATGTGTATGACAAGGATCAAGTCAATAAAACAATGTGACATACACAGGCTGAGTGAGAATAAAACCAGGGACATCTTTGTATCCCAATAAGCCCTACCATAGTAGTAGGACAATCCTGAAAAAGCAAACAGGACCAGACACTAGCTTAGTCAAGCTGGGAAGCCTCAGGTCACCTTATCCAGCGGCAGTCAGCTACAGTACTGCATGATGACAAGCAGTAAAGCTGTCAGTCTTCTTGTGATACTGGAAATAGTCACTCATGTGAAAGCTAAATGTTCAAAGATCAGACAGTGTGATGAGAATTCGAGAACCTAAAATTATTTGGAAAGATGCCAACGGGTATCAGTGCCACTCGCATGAATGCATTTATTGTCTAGTGCTGACAGATCAGGAAAGCGTAGGGTAGAGGACCTAGGGCTCTTTCTTTGTCCTCAAAGTGAATTGAATCACAGGCACAAGCATAAAAAGATTTGATAAAATGTGGCTTAATGATTGAAAATCTATAATAAAAAATATATCTGGTCAGATTTTCTACAAAATACAAACTCTCATCACTGTCGGATATTGTGTATGTGAGAAGAAATGAGGGAAATGAGGAAGGTATTTTGTATCTTCTGGCAAAACAGAGGTGTCTCATGGAAGCAAGTCATAAGAATGTAAGGACTCCCTCCTAGCTCATGTGTCACTGCCTCCTCTAAGAAATACTAAGTTTATGCAGAGGTCATGGACACATTATCCTAAGGGACTCTTTGTTTTTTCCCGTGAACAGCTTCCACCATTTAATATTATCACAAAATTAAAAAAAAAAACAAAAAAAAACGAAAATACTAAGTGTTTCTTGTAACAAAACCAATGCTACTAACAATAAGAAAAGGTAAGTCAGACTGGAAAACCTCAGTTGTTATCTTAGGTGCATGCAAATAGATGTCACAAATGTTTGTTCTTGTTGTTTTGTCTTTTCTCCTATTGCTCCAGGTCTGTTTGTGATTCCATGTACTGTCTTTTATATTATTGTATTTCTTTGTTCAGACATGCAACAGATGTGTATTTATGATGGAGGCAGGTAAGAAGTCTTGGGAGGTGAACTTTTGATTTTCAGCATGAATCCATCTCGAGATTGGGTTTATGTTTTATAGCATTTTTATTTTACGGTATCGTAAATTCAAATGAATCCATGGATTGTCTGTGTTTGCCAGTGATGGATGTAAAAAGAAAAATATAATGTTTCAGTAAAATAGCATTATTTTAACCTTAATGTAAGATTGTTTCTTTTGTAATCAATGAACTATAGTGAAAATTGGAAGTAATATTTTTTACAAACTATCTGATTGATAGAAGATGATCTGCAAGGCTTCATCTAATACATTATGGTGTATAGTCAATTATTAACTCAGCTTCCTATCTAACCTGGATATTTCATTGCATTTTCATAAGCTGTCACGTACTGATTCTGTTGATTGTAATTGATTCTTTCACTTTTTAATGATCCAGAATGAGTTGTGTAGATCTAAAATGGATCTAAAGGAGCTGTTCATTGCTTTTATCTTTGCACACTTTCAACTATATTATCTCAATCCATTAAAAGTGTAATTTAATTTTGTGATTAAACATAGATGGACTGCTATACTCAGAAATGGAAGATGATCAACTCTGGGATAAATTGATAAGCCTCTATTTAAGGTAGGACACTGAGGTTCTTCTCTCTGAATAGTATTGAATCATTCACTTACAGCTGAATTTGGTAGTTTGCAGTGACAATGTTAGTGAATATTTCTTGGGTTACTGAAAATTAAACCGCATTGAAAGGAATCCTTAGAAGGACTCTGCTCATAAGAATATTGAATTTATGTTAAAAGGAGGAAGCAATCTATATTAGGAGAAAATGATGTGAACTACTTCCAAGATGAGATTTCTAGTACATTTTTTACAATTACTTCTCAAACTTGGCACACAAAATTTTAGCTCAACATTTTAGCTTGTAATAGATGAGTAATCCCTGTGAATATGCATCAAATATATAAGATATAAGATCTTTAAATTTTAAGTATTTTAGATCTTTAAATGGTAAGCTGTTTAGATTTTAGTCAAGAATTTCTTCTTTATATGTAATGAACAACAGTAGTCAATGTTTTTAGTGCAAAATGTGTTGTACGTAATTGTAAAATGTCTTTAAAATGGAAGACTATAATTATATGTTCATATTTAGACAGCTGTACAACTGATTTGATTGAAATCACAGACTCATGGAATCGTAGAGGTTGGAAGGGACTTCTGGTGGTCTAGTCCAACTCCTTGCTAAAGCAGGTTCCCTTGAGCAGATCGCACAAGAAAGTATCCGGGTGGGTCTTGAATATCTCCAGTGAAGGGGACTGCACAACATCTCGTAGGAGCCTGTTCCAGTGCTCTGTCACCCTCACAGTAAGGAAATTTTTTTTCTCATGTTCATATAGAACTTGCTGTGATTCACTTTGTGCCTCTTGTCCCTTATCCTGTTGCTGGGCACTATCAAAAAAGTCTGGCCCCTTCCACTTGACTCTCACCCATTAGATATGTATAAGTATTGATAAAATCCCTTCTCAGTCTTCTCCAGGCTAAGCAGTCCCAAATCTCTCAGCCTTTCTTCATAAGGGAGGTACTCCAGGACCTTAGTTATCTTTGTGGCCCTCTGCTGGACTCCCTCTAGAAGTTTCTTTCTTTAACTGAGGAGCCCTGAACTGGACACAGTACTCCAGATGTGGCCTTACCAGGGCAGAGTAGAGGGGCAGGCTCACCTCCCCTGACCTGCTTGTCACTCTATTTTTAATGCACCCCAGGATACCTTTGGCCTTCTTGGTCACAAGGGCACACTGTTGACTCATGGTCAATCTGTCGTCCACTAGGACATCCAGGTCCTTCTCTGAAGAGCTTCTTTCCAGCAGGTCAGCCACTAACCTGTACTGACGCATACGATTATTCCTCCGCAGGTGCAGGACTCTGCAATTGCCCTTGTTGAAGCTCATATGGTTCCTCTCCACCCAACTCTCCAGCCTGTCCAGGTCTCGCTGAATGGCAGCTCAGTCTTCCGGTGTGTCAGCCACTCCTCCCAGCTTCGTATCATCAGCAAACTTGCTGAGGGTGTATTCGATCTCTTTATTCAGGTCATTGTTAAAAATGTTAAACGAGACCAGACTCAGTACCAACCCCTGGGGAACACCGCTAGCTACAGGCCTTTAACAGGACTCTGCGCCACTGATAACAACCTTCTACACTTCGCCAGTCATCCATCTCATACATCCTGAGCCATGAGGATGTTATAGGATACAGTGTTAAAAGCTTTGCTGAGGTCAAGGTACACAACATCCACTGCTCTCCTGTCACCTACCTAGCCAGTCATGACATCACAGAATGCTACCAGCATTCCCCTCGGTGGGACCTTTGTTGACTACACCTGATAGTGTTTTCTTCCACTTGCTTGAAGATGACATCCAGAATAAATTGTTCAGTCATGCTCCCGGAGGTGAGGCTGACTGGCCTGTACTTTCCTGGGTTCTCCTTCTTGCCCTTTTTGAAGACTGGAGTGACACTGGTTTTCCTCCAGTCCTCGGGCTTCTAGTAGCCTCTAGTAGTCCTCACTTCTACTAGCTTCCTCAGCACTCATGGGTGCATTACATCGGACTCCATGGATATACGTGTGTCGAGTTTACCTGAACAATCTCATCAGATCTTCTTTGACTAACGGGAAGTCTTCCTTTCCCCAGACTCTCCCTTATCCCCAGGATCTGAGATTCCTGAGGGGCAGTCTTAGCAGTACAGACCAAAGCAAAGAAAATGTTCGGTAACTCCACCTTCTCGGTGACTTCCATTACCAAAGCACTCACCTCATTCATCAAAGCCCCACATTATCCCTAGTCTTCCTTTTGCTATTGATATACTTAAAGAAGACCTTCCTGTTGTCCCTCACCATATTTAATTCCAAGAGGAGCTTAGATTTGCTTGTTGCATCCCTGTGTGCCCTGAAAGCCTTGCTATATTCCTCCTGAGTGGCCAGACCCGTTTTCCACAGTTCATAAACGTTCTTCTTCCATTTGAGTATGTCCATATCTCCTTACTCATCCATGCAGATCTCCTGCCACCTTTGCCTGATTTATTACTCTTAGGGATGCACCAATCTTGAGCTTGGAAGAAGTGGTGCTTTAATGTCAGCTTACTCTTTTGGGCCCTCTTATCTTCTAATTCTCTAACCCATGGGATATCTCTGACTAGGTTCTTGAAGTTTGCTCTCCTGAAGTCCAGGGTTGCAATCCTACTCATTTCTGTGTTTCTTCCTGTCAGGATTCTGAACTCCACTATCTCATGATTACTGCATCCAACTCTGCCCTCAACCCTCACAAAGCTATCAGTTCTTCTCTGTTTGTCCGAACAAGGTCCAGCAGCGTACCTCTGCTCATTGGCTCCTCTGTCATCTGCATCAGAAAGTCATCTTCAAGACTCTGTAGGATCCTCCTGGACTGCATATGCCATGTTGCTTTTCCAGCAAATATCATGTGGAGCATCATGTTTTATCTACTCAAAACCAGGCCACTAGTATATGCTACTAAAATTTAGTTTGACACCTACTGTTGAACATTTTTAATGATTATTTTCAGAGTTACTTAGAATTGTGAATCACTGGGTAGTGTTTCAATACACCTGATTTTCCTGTTGTAAATAAAGGATTAAGTTTTGTTTAAATTTAGGAGCAAAACAAATTTACTGAATGTTTGTAGATTATATTAAAGTTGGACCTGGAAATAGCAACTTGGAAAGAATTTTGTTTCATATTTAGATAGACAGCTCAGTAACTGTTGAAAAATATGTTAAAGAAGCAGGTACTGTTTGCTTAGTATTGTATATATTCTAGACATTCACAGTGGAGAATTGGCATTATTCTGGAGATCTGCCCTTTATACAGAACAACTTTACACAGAGCTCTGCTTCCTTCCTTGTTGCATGGAGGCAATGCTAACCTGTACAGAGAGCTCTGCTGATGTTGACAGCCTTGAAAGTTACGCAGAGTGGTGATAGATTCTAAGATAGGCTTATTTCCATTAACTAAGTTAGGTTGTAAACCTTCCCTTTTCAACCATATTTGGCTGCATGCCTACAGTTCAAATGATGAAAAATAAATCTTTGGAGTCACTGTCGCTGATTGAACCTACTGGAGGGACTAACTGAGTCCTAATTTCTCTTTTCCATCATGAATTCATTTTTAAATGGATAATATAACCGTAATTGATAATCTCAAAAGATAGGAGAATCTTTTTAAGTTTATTTTGAGTTTAATTTAAATAATATACATATGAATGCTGCAGGGAAAATATGACCTTTGAAGTATGAATGTCAAGACAGTAATGACGACTAATCAAATTAACCTGAGCTGTTCCTATAGATATTTAAATAAATAAATAAAAATATATTTTCCTTTACCAAATGTCAAGATGAAAGGCTGCTGTGTCTCATCTAAGACATCAAAGCCCTGAAATAGTTTGGAGAAGAAACTGAGTGCTAATTCTTGTTGAAAGCGAAAGCATTCCTAAGAGAGCCGCTTCTTCTAAACCATGTCTTTGACATAAACTGGTGGTAAAGGAAAAATCTGCTGCTAGATCCCGAGAAACGCATCTCCTGTGCTTGCTGCTGTTCAGATACATTTGAATAATTTGACCTCACTGGATACACATCGCACATCTCTTTTTTGAGTCTCATATAAACTGCTGAATTGAGCTTGGCACAGTTCAGCGTGTTAGAAGAAATGCAATGCATTTGAAAGGAAGTGATGACCATAAGATTATAGTATTACTAACTGCAATGAAATCATCAACAGAGTTCACTTGGAGTTTATTTGACGCGTATTCTAAAAGTAGGATGCATTAACGTTGTATTAAATTTACAGATCTAGGTCTGTGTACATGTTAACTCATGTGCACGTTCTAGAACTTCAAACATTCTTCCTCAGCACTGGCATTACCATTTGAAAGAAAGTGATTTTCTTTTCTTATTATTATTTTTCAGATCTTCCATGAAGTCTGGCAGAGATTCAAGATGTGCTCTAGCCAGGACACTTCTCTCCATGTTTGGGCCAGGTGCACAAAGACAGGGGGATTTCTTCCCTTGGTACAGTGGAGATGGTGTTGCTTCCTTTTCATTGATATAGCACAATAAATCTTCTTTTAGGAAATGCCTACTGCTGCTCTGTGAGAAACTTCCCCTAGAAAACAGCATAGTAAATACAGTAAATAAAAACATGTATTGAGAAAGATTTTTCTCCTAAAGCTACAGAGCTGTAAATAGCAGAATAGCCATCAAAGCTGTATCCAATTGCTAAGTTATCACATTTGTTTGGCCTTCTGTGTAACTAAGTTTCAATGAGTCACTGCTGGTTGCAGAACTATTTTAGAACCGAACATTTTGCCATGAATCCTTCTGTGCATTCGCAGCTGAAGGAGCCACTGCATGATAGATCTAAGGAGTTACTTCAACTTCTTCCCAAATTCTGTGTATAAACTCTAGAGTAATTCTGTCTTTTACTTTAGGTTCCCATTCTAATACATTGAAAATCTAGGTAAATGTTCTCTTCATTGGACTATTTGTGCTGTAAACACTCTTAATCAGTAGGCAAAGTACAAAATATTCATCGTATTAAGAACTAAAGATAGCTTTTTCTCCCACTCCGTTTGAAAAATTCTTTGACCAGTTTTGTTTATGCTCCCTCTTTCACTCACTGAAGCTTGAATTAATTTCTGTACAGTAGAATAACTTTAAGGGAATCAACTTCTACCTTCTTTCTTGGTATTCAGCCTGTAGCTTTTCAGTCAGGGCACTCATATTTGAAATAAACTGAATATTAGAATTCAAACATACAGGCAGTGGCCATGAGGTTTCTCTGTGTAGTCAGACTTGATTTTAGAAGAAAATGTCAGCTTTAACTTAATTTTTGCCTAGAGTTTAACCTGATGGGCATCCATTGACAATGTCTATCATTCTTGGAGCATGTAAATGTTCCTCAACATAATTTAGATGAATTCAGGGGTGGAATGATCTGAAATATCAGCCCGACCTTTATTTATTTATTTATTTATTTATTTATTTATTTATTTATTTATTGTAGTTTTGGTCAATAAATAAGCAGTAAGAAATTGAGGTATTTCTTTTACAAAATATGCCTACATGATCTATTTATCCTTAGAAAAACTTGTTATTTAAGCATTGCAAGAGAAGTTGGTGACTATGTAGGACTCCTAAAAATAGTATTTGTTTATTTGTTTGTTTGCTGCTTGATTTTAAGTCCAAAAAAATCCAGACTTTTAAACTGAGGCCAGGCACTAATCTCTCCATCTCTCTTTAATAGAAAGGCATATGATAAAACGAATTATGTAGGAGATCAAATAAATAAAAAGCCTCCTTCCTTGCCAAATAATTCTTTAGCATTATCATAGAAGATAGAGTAACAATAATTACAAAAATTAAAAAATAAGAGCATTATAGACATCTTTCTCAAAAGCTCAGCACTGAATTGCCATGTCATGATGCAGTAACATTAGATAATACAATGTACTGCTTTCTTGACTAATAAGCAATATATTTTTCAGATGATAAACTGTCTGGGAAACTAAATGCATGTTGTTTCTATATAGTTCTGGTAAGCTGAATTGATTAGTCTTTATCAATACAGTATTTGGAAACTTTGTTTCTCTGACTACATTGTCCTGTTTTGTAAAGTATTGTGTCTTGTCATATCTTCCCATTATCCAAGGCTAAGTAAAACAGAAATACTCAAATGACTATATCATAACACAATCAGATTGATGAAGTTGTTACATTCAACATCTTTTTACAAGCAAAACGAAATACAGCTTTAACATGATGTTCAAATAATGCTCTAATGGTCTAATTAAAAGAAATAAGGCATTTATTATTAGCCCAGTTGCAACACTTAAGAAGACAATTAAGACCAGCATATACATGCACATCCTCAAATCTGTCCCTTTTCCCAGTTCATTGCTCTCCACCAAAGACTCCCCTTGGTCCTCAGCTTTTAGCTGTCTTGGAGGAGAAGTACGAAACTTGGGAGAGGATGACAAGCCATCGTCAGAAAAGTGAGTCATCCCCTCCTTCAGTGGGCCTTAAGGACAGAAAAAGCCAAATGGGATTGCTCCACTGTTGAATGCTTGCTTCATTTCTCCCTGAGCACTGTGCAAATGGTGCATGCTTTTTCATACGAACTTACTTTAACTGATGAAAGGCAACCAGATTTTGTGTAATTCATAATTTACTAGTTAGGACTACTGATTGGAATTTAAGTCTCTGTAAGTACCCATAACTGTTCATGGAATTAATGGAAGAAAAATTCTGGTGCATTCTCTGGTTCTTCACTGACAGACACATGATGTTGGTTTGGTGGTGATTTCTTAATATATTGTTATATTGTTTTACAGAACTGTACTTCAAAGGAGCTACAATCAACAAATAACATTTCTTCAAAGAAGTGCTATTAATTTTCTTTGTACCTTGAAGTCTGGATTCACATTACAGTAACTTGCAGCATATTCATTAAAAAAACCATAATTTCCTTTACTCTTCCTAAAGTCTCACACTTCCAGCTGTCCCCAACTGTAAATTGAAGCCCAATGAAGTCTTAATTGCATGGTGTGCAACCTGAGAGACATTTAAAGAGAAATTAGAAACTCTAATTATCTGCTGACATTCCTCCATTTATGTTACATTTGTGAATTTAGCTTCCCATACCTTTTAATTTTCTGTTTACTGCTTTAATTTAAGCTTTTCGTTATTAGTACCATTGAACTGCTGTCTAGCTGCATCGATATATAGTTAAGTTCTCTTAAATGAGCATGAATCAGTTTGTTTTGCCCAGTGTCTATGTTGCAATCAGAATTCTCAGAAGAGATTCTTACGTGTTATTCTAGAAAACTGTTAGAAAAAGATGAAAAATTTGTCCCAATATTAATAGAACATGAGGGGACATTCTTATTCCTTAGAGTACAGACTGAAGGTAATGGATTTTTACCTCCAAACTCTGCTTGTCTTGTCATCCTTTCAGCTGTGGTTATGATTAATATTACTGTTATTATCTCGGCTTACTGCACACTGTGTGGCGTATGACTGGAGAGATTCATTTCGAGTGTCGATGTACAGTGAACTCAAAATTTTAATTAAGCATTACAGTGATGTTTCCCATATATATGGAATATGTTTGAACTTTTCATATCCTGCAGGTGTGGATGTCTTTTTATCTCCGTGGAATACTCAAAATGCCAAAATCAAGTACTACAAGTATGTAAGGTAACATGTAAGAGTACAAGATTGTCCATATGAAGTGCAAAAGTTCAGCTAGCCCTGAACCCTGTGTCTAACAACAGCCTACAGCAAATGCTTAGGGAACATCGAACGAGACAGACTTGTGTCCTAGGACACCTAGGAGGATGGAAGGACACCTAGGAAATATCCTCCAGAAGGCTGCAGTTCAGTGCCTGGCTCAACCATAGATAGCTCTGTGTTTAGGAGAGCCTTTGTATATGTAGTAATTTTTTTTCAACTTCTGTAAATTTAACTGAGCACAAAATCCTATGGCAAGGATTCACGGGCTTAATTTCAAAGTGTTTGAAGATATGAAGCTGTGTTTTCTTTAGTTCATTTTGAATTGTCTACCTAATGTTTTTATGTGACATAACATAGGTCTCCCATAGAAAAAAAGTACAAATTAGTCCCTTGTTTACATAGCAACCAGAATTAGTCATCCTCGTGGTAGAAAATGAAACTTGCTCAGTGAGTGTTGCTTGTTTATTGGATAAGAATGTGATATAGGAGATACAGATGTCTGGGACTTAGTCCTGCTTCTGGGAGGTGTTTCTGGTTCTAGGTAACATTTTAAAACAGAATGGATATTTTTATTGCGGTGGTCTTCTTCAGAGAGAAAAAATTAAAGAAAAAAAACATTAAAATGAGCTTGATCTGAGAGACCTCAACCAGTATTCTCATCACCTTCCTCTTCCAGAACAAAATAATAAAATTCAGAATAAGCAGTAGCATATGATTTTCATATATTGCAGCTAGCAACAGCATATTTAGACGTACCTTAATTCTGAATTTCTTTGATTTTTTACTATGTTGTTTTACATGTTTTGCTTTACTCTTCGTATCTTGGAATCTCCAGTATTATTTGTATGTAGGTGTCAGTGGGATTTTATTTCTATTTAGAAATGTGTATTTCCATGCATTCTGAATATTTGAGTAGTGAAGGATAAAGATTATTAAGAAAAATGTCCATACTTATTTGGACATTACTACGTATTGAGAGTTCTGCGTTCTTTCCAGTTGTGCATGCTCTAGAACCAAAAGTAAAATAACTGCCTAGAGGTGATCAGTTTAACTGCAGTGCAGTGTTAAGCAGCTAAATTGCTATAGGCATCAAGCTGCTGCCACTGTACAGGAGCTGTTTTGTGGATCTCTGCATGGCTCTGTGTATAGAATATAAATGCCCTAATTATTCATTTGTCATATGCATACAAAGACACTGTATAGAAAATGTAGAAAATGAGTGGCTATTGTGTGTACTCAGATTTCTTTATTTACTTTTTTTTCTGATAATTTCTTTTTTTTTTTTCTGCATGCAAGTAAAACAGCTCCTTTGACATTACTGGAAGTACAGTAAGTAAATTGATGTCTTATTCTTAAAAAATAAAGTCTTTATTATTCATAGATACTTAAATCTGCAAATTGAAGATATCTCTTTCAAATTTTTTCAGTTGCAAAATTACATTCCTGCTAATCTACACATGAACTGTGAAAATACGAGGGCTGCCCTGAAGGTAATGCCTTCAGTTTTGTTATGTTGGCCCACGTTTTCAGAGCTGGTTGTCGGAGGTATGGCAGTAGAGGCTGAACTTTCCCACTAGTATTCTGTTACATTTTGTTTCCACGTGACACGTGGAAGGAGAGGAGCAGGCTGACAAAATAGCATCTGACATGGAAGTGTGTATGAAGATGTGTCATTGAATTCCTCCATGCTGAAAAAATTGCACATTCATCAGCACTCGCTGAGCATTTATGGAGACCAAACAGTAGATGTCAGCACAGTGAGGTGGGGGGTGGTGTGTTTCAACAATGGCAACAGTGATATGAAAGGTAAGCCTTGTTGTGGATGGCCTTGCAATTTTTACGAGCATGGCACACAGGCTCCTGTTCATCTCCGGTGGAAATATATAGCTAATGTTAGTGACTATGATGAAAAATAATTCTTTGTAGCTGAGAATTTTCTCTATCATATAGTGTTATTTTGCTCTTCATCTCTATTGTAGATTCCATGGAAATAAATAAGAGGCATTACTTTTTGAGAGACCTATGTAATATTTCGATTTCTACTCTTCTTTTGTGGTTATGTAGGTTTTTCAAAAATAATTCATTACGTGACTGCATGCTAGAAGCGTGCCTGATTGTTCCCCATTATATCAGCTGGTCTAACAAAAGATATTTCCTCTGCCAATAAGCCTCATTTATTTTCTGAAACTACCTCGGAAACTTCTCTGCTTTCTGGAAAACCATCAGAGAAATTACAATTACCCAGCAATCAGTTATAAAAAAAATGATGCGCCTAATTTTAGAAAATGTATCAAACATGAAATACGCTATATTTTTATATCAGTGATGGACTAACTTTGCATCTTTTAGCGTTGTCATTGATGTGATTTTTTTTTGTTTGTTTGTTTTTGCAGCTTAGTGATAGCATAGTAAATTATTAAATAATAACAGTAAGTCCTCAGGGAGTAGGAGACTCACAGTGATCACTAAAATTTTAACCAGATATACTGTAAGTTAAATGCCTTAGGAAATAAAAATAAATTTGATTTCTACTTTGGTATTTATATGATGCTAGTTACTGGTAAATAAAGTACTAATACAAAGTTAATGAAATTAATAGTAGGAGAGTACTCCTGCATATTAAATGAGATACAAAATATATTTTATAAAGTTAGCTTCAGGTTTTGACTGGTAACTTTTACATTGAACAAATTTCATAAGAAGAATAAGAAAAAGGCTTTTGATAAAAGCAATATTGTCATACGTATTACAATCTGAGAGTGAACTCTGGTCAAACTAGAGCAGAATCTGAATTATTTTAAACTTTTATTCTGTAGTCTCACCTACTGATGATGTAGTCATGTCTACTCCCCCCCTAAAGATTCTACATGTTTGTGATGAATGACACAATGTCATCTGGATGACATTGATAGACAAATGGGAGAAAATAACTTAGATGTGTCTACACTGTATTTATGCAATACTGCTACCCAGACTTATAATTTCTGAAGTCAGTAAATGTCACCTGATTTGTCTGCAAATTTACATGGTGTCAAATGTTTGCAGTGTAGGTACACACATGCATTTGGCTCTCCTCCAGACTCAAGCTCAGACAAGAAAGGGAATTCAGTATCTAGTGAGATCTAAAAATGTGAAATTAATGACAGGAGCTGCTCTCTTTTAAACAAGAGCAAAGCAGTCTTTGGGGCAGAGATAAATAGTCACAGATTTATCTTATTTAGATTATTTATTTTGTCAGAGGAATGGCAGCTCAAACGTGCATCACCCACCACAGCCCATCCTGCAGCAGCCTGTCTCCAGCCGCACCTACCCCGCCTACCATCCAAGGACCTTTATGTGAAGGCAGCACTTGGACCCACAAAACAATTTGGCTTGGTAAGAGTCATTTTTTCATTCCATGCATAAAATTTTAATAGTTGAGGTGCACTCTGTTTTAGATTCAAAATGCTTCCTCTGCCTTCTCATAAGATTTTTTAATACGTCTGGATTTCTGATAGTATCTATCTCTAAGCTAATCATTCCAAGTGTCTGTTGTAATCAGTAGAGTTCTAATCAGTATCATCTGGGGTAATTATCTGCATCCTGAAGTAGACATCTAAATGAAACCAAATTAATTACATCTTGAAAGTATCTGCAACTTGCCATTTGGCTGTAAAGAAAATGCAAGGACTAGCTTAATGCCTGTAATACGTGTTACAGAGCTATAAATTTAGCCAAGTTGAATGGTATGATTGAACCGTAAAACACTTGAACAATGTAGTCATCCTTAGTATTGTTTCTGAAACTATTTTTTTTTTTTTTTTTCTCAGCATATGTAATTGCTGTTACTTCCTTCTGGATCTCTTTAGAATCCCCAAAAACATTTTGCTTGTTTTTATTTTCCTTTGTATAGAGTTCTGATCTTAAAGTTACTGCATGTTTTATATATGAGATTGTCTGTGAAGAGCTTACAGTGTTTCACTTCATGTTGCAATTACACTAGTTCTGCAGTTGTCAATATGAAGGGAGACTTTGTCTTCTACTGGGAGCTCTGTAGAGAAGCGGTGCCTGTAATGTGGCTTAGGTACGTACGGTGATCTGTGTATTTTGGCTTTTATGATCTGCAAGGTATCATCAAGTAGCATGTCCCTTTTCTTTCACTGGAGAAATTCAATGTGCTTTGCTGCCTGTTCCTGCTTTTTAGGATGACCATGTAAACTTCATCTTAGTGGAAAATGAGGTAATCTGGGATTCTCGCTGTTCTTAGTTATACATGCTTTTCAATGTGATCTTCTGCAGGTACTTAACCAGGTTCTTTCAAACAATGCCAGAGACACTTCATTGTGCTGTTTTTGTCACGTGGAGGGCCTTTTATCTGTGAAAGCTCTGTGCTGGAATATATAGCAAAATGTAGAGGTACACACATTCATCTCAGCATTGTATTATTAAGTCTACCATTACTTGGTTTCAGGTCAACCTAAGGTTTGTATTTAAGGCTCAAACAATGTCTCTTCTGTTACTCTACTGTGCATCTCGTGAGCAAAAGACATTCTGTTAGGTAGCAAAAGAAAATAATTTTCTATTTAACTTTTATTTACTTAACACCTTTTAAGGGTCTGTTACTTAGGGAACAAACTGTTTTCTTATTTTGCTGTAGCTAAGCATTGACATAGCCTATAATGATTAGATCTAATACTTAAAACTATGCAGTGACTACTTTTATCTCTGTGATTTCTTGATATTATCAGAAAATACGGGTAATTATGTCAACAAATTCATAAATTGTTCATTGTGGCTCGCAGTGAAGAACATGAATATCATTTTTTTTTAAAGATAGTGTGAGTTCACTTGTCTGCTTTCATTTTAATTTCATTTATAAAATGAAATTCTCCTTTGCCCAGGTCAGTCAGGATCTAACAGCCTGACCCTGCTTTCCCACATTTTCATTGACATCTCATTTCTTGTGAATTCTTCTGGAAGAATTCACAGTATACAATTAGGTTAACAAAAGGACTTTAAAATAATAAGCATTGAAAATCACACAAACCAATGTGTTTCCACAGCCAAGATCTTTTATTTAAAGACTTAAGTATTTCTTTTTTATACACAGCAAAATTTGCATCTTTTGGCCTAAAATTCTTTTTTCTTTTAGGGTCATTGCTCAGGAGTTTTTCTGTATTTGAGAGTACGAATTATAAATAATTTCATAGGACTGGAAAAAAAGAATGTCCTAATTCCAGGCTTTTGGAAGACATTAGTTCTCACAGGAGAAATCTCTTTTCTGTGGATTTGATTATAATTGCTCTAGGAAACTATGTTCTTATCTGTATGGTTATACACATCAGGGGCTTTACAAACTAAATGTATATTCAGGTAAAGCTAGAACTATAAAATAATATATTTTTCTAAAGCAAACAGAACTATTTTGAAGGTTTGTCGTAAGTCTTGACAAAAAACAGATTAGTCTGCCAGCTGAGCTGCACTGCTTACAGTGCGGTTTACTACCAGTTTACCTTGCTCCCCGGTTTCCTCAATAGCTTATTTTGCATGCTATAAAACTCTCCAATATCTCGCTGTCTTCTCAGCACACCCACGCACTACTTGCTTATCTGGCTCCTGATTGTGAGGAACTTGTTGAAGTTTATTTAGCTGCTTAAGAGTTTGAATCCCCTAAGAAATAACATCTTTTTAACAGTTTTGCACTGTTTCAGAATACAGCTGCTTTTGTTCAGAAATCTTTTCTTCGTTGAGCTGAAATTCTGCTTTCGAGTCAGTTCTGGGCTTAAAAATAAATTAAAATAGTTTACGTGAATTTTTAACATGTCCTTAGGCTAGTGATTTTTAGGGAAAGAAAAAAAAAAAACCAGACAAAAAACAGCAGACCAAAAAGAAAAAGTTCATAACTGCACTAATTTATTCTGGAATAAAAAGAGACGAAAGATTCAAGAGTCAATTTGGAAGTCACTATGACAGCACCGCAGCTGCCATTATCCTAATATATATTCCATATACAAAATAGAAATGCTTAACACATCCTTCGGTTACCATGCATTGCAAGAGAGGAATTACAGTTGAAAGTGGGAAGATGAATTGAAGGTGTTTGTGCTTGCTTTACAGTTACAGTCAAACAGGTGTTGTCTTGGCTTTGGGTTCATAGAGACAGAAGATAATTTTTGAGGGCTTTTTTTTGTGGCTTTTGCTTGTTTGTTTTTGCTACACACAGCAAGTGATTCTGTGTAGTTTAGATGCTTTATTTTTCAAGATGCTTTGTTTGTGCTTTTTCCCACTTTTTTATGCACTAGAGTATGCTGTATACTGTATGTTCTGTCACCTCCTGAACTGTTCTCAAACTTAAGAAACTCTCAGTCTGCTTTTTCTCTTCTGTTGTGTTTAACCTTTAAAAAAGAAAGAAAGAAAGATAGAAAGACAACAAGGGTAGGGAGAAACAACAAAAAATAACAGATAAGTATATGGTGAGAGACAGATGTAGAAAAGATGACAGCAAGGTAGTGTTCAAAAGGGCTTTCAAGATTTCAGCTAGATATTCAAACAAGTATGAAAGAGCTTAGACTTGTTGACTCGTCAAAATTTTTTAAAGGTTTTCTGTTTGTTGGAAGAATTTGGGGTTTGGATTATCATTCTGCTTGAATGTAATACATACAAATACCCACACAGAAGTGGTTTTCTTCTTGCTAGTCTTTTTTTTTCCAATGTATATAGCAGTCAAGCAATAACACTTGAACATTGTGATGAATTCTTTGTCTGTGTAAAATAATCGACTTCTCAGTGAGTCTGTGGGTTTACTGAGATCTGGAGAAATCTAAAAAAATTATGTACTACTTGAAGTGATCTTCGGAAACTAACTTGAAGGGCATTTACTTAAACTAGTCAAAATCAGAAAAAAATATACTATTTAATTGTCTAATGCGTGTATTAAACATACATTTTATTTCTTCTCAAATTGAGATTTTCATCTATCTTTTTACATAATCCAGACGATGCAGTGATTTCTGATACATCCAGAAAAATAAGAAAAGATCAGTCCTCTGAAAACCAGTGGCTGCACAGTGAAGGCACTCTTGTGGAGATCCGGGAGGATTTCAATCAGAGGATTAAAAGCATGGTGTGTATTCCATCTCTGGATGCTAGATTTAGGTAACTGGAAATTTGTTGATATAACTAATATAAGAATTTAATTATATAAAATGTAAAACTATTTGACAAAGGGAAAATAAATTTAATATTTTCTAATTGAGATATCAAGAAATCGTGCTGTTTTGTGAATTCCTCAGAAACATTCGTCTAGACATATTGATCGCAGCACTTTTTCCATATTTTCTTTCCTACTGTATGAGCAATGTTGACAGTTCAAAACATCAGATGTATATGATCTGGAGGGAAAAAAAAAGAAACAAAAAACAAAATAAGACACTATCTCTTATGTATTTCTATGGTTTTTGATGTGTAGACTGCAGACTCCAATGAGCTGTGAATTATTTTCAGGTAGTCAGAAAAAGAAAGGAGAAGAGAGAGAAGTTCATTGCTGCTATGTCACAACCATGTGAGCTTTGTGAAGGTTTTGATACTACAAAAAGTCATAGGGAGAAGCAGAGTTTAGAAATGAGAAAGCAAACAAAAAATAGCAATAAAGCTAAACAAAGACTTGATGGATAGCTGGATAATTGGATTCATCGTTAAGTATTTTTCAAGACACTGAAGTATTAACCTCTGTTAAGAGAAATAAGCCGATTGTGTCAGCTTTGAACTTGTCATTTAGCTAGGACTGTAGTCAAGAATAGCAGGAATCATAAGAGTATCACTGATTTCAGTAGGCATTACATAGATTTTCTTATCTGCCATCACTGCCCTTTTTTAATATCCACTCATAATCATTTAGTGCTGGTTGTCAAAATGAAAAGCAGAAAACACAGTTTTTGAATTGAGTGAAAAATAGCAACAAGCTAACTCCTAAATAACAATGGCACCTTTCCAGTTCTAATGGTATCCATAACGGATGCAGGTGTCAGGGTTTTGCTAACAGAAGCCTGCAGGAGTGGCCTTTGGGAGAAGTAACCAGAGACTGGCTCAGTCTGGACACAGCTGGCACCGGCCAGTTCCAAAATGAACCCACTGCCATAGTTGAGCCCATCTGCTGAGAAGATGGCTTGATATCTCTATGAAAAGATATTGAAGAAAAGGCCAAAAATGTGTCTATATATATCCAGAAAGTCAGGGAGAGGGAAAAGCGAGAAGCAGGAATGCCAATGCCAGCTTTAAAAGAAGGAGTGGGGAGGAGATTCTCCAGGAGCCAGAGTTGGTAATTAATTCCTTGCAGACTGGAGGAGAGGACCATGCAAAGCGGATATTCATGCTGCAGCCTGTGGAGGACCTCACACTGGAGCAGGTAGATATTTCCCAAAGGAACAGCAGCCCTCGTAGGAGGAGGTTTAACCTGAAGGACTGAAGCCCATGGGGAGGATCCATAACAGAGTGAGGTAGAAGTGTGAGGATGAAGGAGCAGCAGAGAGGAACTGTAATGGCTGACTGAAACCCCTATTGCCCATCTACTTATGCGCTGTGGACTGAAGGAGCAAAACTGACCCCAGGAAGAAGGGGTGCTGTGGAAGGCGAAAATGGTTTTGGTTTGGTATATCACCATCCCACTCTATTTTAATTGCTAGTAGATTAAATTAATTTCCCCTAAATCCTGTTGTGTCCCTTATGGTGATTGTGAAGTTATGTCTCTGTCTTTGTCTTGATTAACAGTCTTTTCCAACTTATTTCCTTCCCTGTCCTTGTTGAGAAGAGGGATTGAGAAAGTGGCTGGGTGAGATTCTGTTCACTACCTAGAGTTAACTCAGCTCACTTCCCAAAGGGAGAAATGCAGGTTTTTGTTCAGGCTTTATTTTATTTTACTTTTGTTGTTTTTTTTCAGATGTACTCAGTGTCATTTCACTGGGTTTGCTAATCTGTGGTTCCGGAGCAGAAAGATACTTTTCTAGTCAGGACGCAGAGTGAGAAAAGATAGGGGTATGGCTGTTTTTTTTTTTTTAAAAAAAAAAAAAATTACCTTTAGATTTCACTTCAGAGTAGGTTTTTCTGTTTTGCCTTTGATTTATATTTTTTGATGGTTAGGAACATCATCTGAAACTGCCCGGTACAGAAAGTATCAGTCAAAGCAGTAGAGACTGAGCAATATTTCCTCTTTCCATAAGGTAGAGGTTTTTTTCCATGACGGGTGAAGAAGAGAGAAACTCTTGCAAGTCTATGAGTTATCTTATTTTAGAAGTAGAAAAAATGCAGTTAATACATTTGGATGCATTAAATATGGATTTTTAATATTGCCTTTTTGTTCTATTAAACATTTTTCTTTGGCTAAAATTCCACAGAGAAGGTAATGTCTCCTTTTTCCCTCCCATCCCCTCCCCTCCCCCCCAAACTGCTAAGATCAATTTACTACAATGTTTTTAGCTTTCCTGTTTCACATAAGATGTATAGTATGTGTTGAGACAGAGTATTTCTCTAAGCTTTGTTGTTGTTAGTTTGGACACACTACTACCTCTGTTTTTGCATAGTGCTGAAGTATGCAGTCTTGGATATTCTCCTGATAGGTGTTCAGGAAGATGTTGCAGACACGAGATTGCTATTACCTTCACTAAGTCCTAACAGTGCTTTTAATATGTTCTGATGTATTCTTACGCTGCAGATAACACGGGGGTATATATTCATAGCCATAAGGGTGGCTATAAAGGCAAACGTAAATATGTTCAATGATAAGTACATTTTACTCTTATAAAATGTCTTTTAATATATACCGAAGACTATTCAATAACTCTAACCATATGTGTGATCTGGATCTGGATCTTCTTAGCAAAGATATATAAATAGATAGATACAGATATACTCTCACACAGATATATATATATGTTCATATATCTATATGCCTCTGTATATATGTATATGATGTAGTCCTCTTGAAGAAATTATTTTTGTATGTTAGGAAAAAAAACATCAAAACATCCAGAAGAGCTTCAGGTTATGCAGAATTTCAGTGTCATAGGTAACTGTTGTGTGATCAGCTATCTTGGTGTATGTTTAATATGCGCTCATATATTTATAATCTGTCTCCACATGATAAATCATTGCTGTAAACTAAGTATGCTATTGTAATCTGACTAGATTTGGCAAAAAATAGTAAAATCAGTAAAATTAAGCTGAGAACAAGCAGCATTCCTTTACCACTCCAGAAGAGAAGTAAAAAATGCATGTGTGTACGGCCACATTCCTACCTCCTTGTGACAACTAGGAAAATTCATCTCATGGTCATCAAAAGCAAAAGAATTATTTATAGGTGGATAACTCGTTTCTTATTTTTATGCTGATTTCACACAAAACAAAGCCTGGCACAGCTGCTCTTTGGAAGATAAAAAGGATTCAAATTGCTGTAGCAGACTTCTGAGTGGAAATATTTTCAGATGTTCAGCAAATCAAATCACATGGGGAAAGGGCAGGTTTTATTTGCTGTGGATTTTTTTGCCTCCAGAAGTCTTTTACCATTTGCTTATTCTTAATTGATTAGCTCTTCCTCTTAGGTAGAGGGTTTTTTTTCTTGGTGGTTTTGTTTGTTTTGCTATGGTAGAATTTTTGGAAGGAAAGAATAAATAAACTATATTATCCTGTAATGACCACAAGAGACATCTGCAGTGTGA
>NC_034412.1:33213898-33242322 GCF_002078875.1 Numida meleagris | reverse complement strand
GGGGGTGGGGGTAGCAATTGGGAACAGTTAGCTCACTGATGTTCTGATAATGGTCCTGTTTTTAGGTCTGTGACTTACTTTCACTGTCTAACCAGGCATTTACAAAGTTTACATCACTTTACACAAACTTCGGACTTCTCTGAAGTTAACTTGGATGGATGATAAGAGACCTATTATTTAATTATTGGCCACTGAACTAAGGATTTAGTAATAAAAGGAACTTGCTATGGCATTAAGGAAAAGCTTTATTGAAGGGGAATACAATGAGTGAATGCAAGCAGAGACAAGAAGGAAAAAATAGGTCTTATTTAAAGGAATTGTGGAGGATATTTTTTCTGAACTAAAAGTGCTATATGAAAGACTGAATTTTCTTCAGAAATGCTGCCCATTCTGAAATGAGCGTAGGGGTAAGCTGAGTTTCTCCCGACATTCTCAAAACCAGTCATAGTGACTATGTTGTCAGCACAATGGGGACTATTTCAGGCATTTCTTCTCACTGCTTGATTGACTTAGAGACCTGTCATGAGATTCACCTGGCCTACAAATCAGATATGAAGAGGCGGAGGACAGTGACATGACTTCTAGCAGTCATTCATTCATTATATAGCAATATCCTTCAAAAGATCTGCACCTGCCTCAGGTGAAATAGATGTCAAATTTGCCCTAAGGATACGGATCAAAGACTGTTGCCAACTCATACTACAGACGCAAGAAACAGCCTACAGCTGAATTGCTCTTTTTCTACTGAAGCAGTTTTTTCTTTGTGTGGGTGTTGCATAAAATACATATTTTAATCAGCTTAGTATGTATTTTAAGTATTTGTACTGGTCTCACAATTTCCTCTGTGGGAAAATATGTATAGTTACATATATATAATTGGCAGTGTTGGACTGATTCTTGCTGTCTCAGACTTGTAGGATGGTATAAGGTTTAATCAGTCTTGCAGGACTTTTTAACCAATTCTGGAACTTTTTTGGCAGTAACTTACATTTTCCTGCTATTTTGCTGTTTTTTCTTTTATTAAAAACAACAGCTACAACAAACCACAGTTGGATGCTATCTCTTGCATAGCTGCTTCTGTCTTCCTGCTACCAGTAACTTTTCATCCTTCAGTTCTGCTAGGTGTGTTGTCAGCTCCTTGGACATGGGAGCAGGTAAGAAAATTGTGACTCTGACTCTAACTGAGGATCTGACAAAATTCTACGTTTAATTGCCGATGCCCAAAATGCTGCATGATTATTGTGTGTCATTTTTTTCCCATGTATGTTTCATCCTAGTTTAACCATGGCAATTATTTCTGCAGCCAGATTAAGAAGGATGGTTTATGAGCAAAAGTTCAAAACTGGTAGTTAATAAGAGACCATAGACTTTGATGGACAAATATTTTGCAGTTGACTTTCTGATGCAGGTAATTCATTGTTCACCGGCGTTGGATATACTTAACCTTCTAAATAGCGTAAATTATTCAATAGATTAAAGTGCATTTTGTCAAGTTCTTTACTGTATGGCAACAACTTAGGAAAGCGAGGAGAGCCCTCTGTTAGAAAAGCCAGGAAACTTAGAGTTGGGAAACTTGGAGCAAAGCTTTCTAATTTTT
The DNA here is from genome assembly GCF_002078875.1 of Numida meleagris. Classification (NCBI taxonomy): domain Eukaryota; kingdom Metazoa; phylum Chordata; class Aves; order Galliformes; family Numididae; genus Numida; species Numida meleagris. The sequence goes on along the minus strand of NC_034412.1, from coordinate 33,240,725 downwards.
GTTTCACCAATACAAGTGTTGTTTTCCTAATAGAGGCAAAATATTCCTTGCAGTTCAGCAGGTAAGTCCTCATTTTTATATGTACCATGACCTAATAGAAAAACTTTAAAAACATAAAATGAAGAATATTTTGATAGGCTCTTTTGAGTAATTGTTTAAGTAAATGAATGTATGTGAAAAAAGTGTCTCCTAAAGCATTCTGTTTTGAATCTTGAAAATCTTTTTCATTTAGATTCTCCTGGTTATTTCATTCAGTCTTGCTCATTTTAAGTAGCTACTGAACACACAGAATAAAAATCTGATGTTGCTCTTTGCCAGTTCACAATGCCCTTTTCAATTCTGCTGAGTATGGCACGTGGGAGAAAAATATCCAAGTTCCTTGACTCGTTCAGAGAAGCTTCTATTAAAGTGAAAAATTTAAAATACAGAAGCTGTTCTACTGATTTTCAAACTGCTGCTCATGTATTAGAGAACTAGAACACACCGCTTTCCTGGGTTAGCTGTACAGTTTAAAGGGCTGGTTCTGAGGACTTATGTAGCTCTTACTCTAGGACTTAGAAAAACAGGTAATTATTTCTAGCTAGGATTACTACCATCAATGTTAAAGTGATGATCTCACTGAATGCTTTTATTCTCTAAGGTGGTAAAAGACCAAAGACAACTAAAAGAGCTTCTGTTTTTTGAGAAAAGGCGCTGTTTATGAGATTTCTTGCGTTACAGCCACTGCCATAGGAGTGGCTGATCATCATTGTTTATGTTAAGTGTTATAACATGTTTATTTAAATGATAAATAACCACTGTTTTTTGATGGTTAACATATTTAGTCTTCTTTTCTAAAATAGAGTGTTATGATATTTTTGTGGCCGTAGAGGTGGCCTCAAAAACGGTGGACCGTCCAGTTAGTTCTGAGTCTTAGCTGCTCTCTACACCCCTCTCGAGGCATGAGGAGATCTGTCGGCAGCCACTCTCCTACTCTGTAGTCTTGTGGTTTTTTTGAACAACTGGGATGGCTTATGACCAAAGCATTCCTAAAATTAAAGAAATCTCGGCAGAGATGGGCTAAGCTGACATCACCCGTGAAGTTCAGGGTGTGACTGACCACAGCTAATGCAAAGGAAGTGTAACAACTTACATTTTGTACTGTGATTTCGGTATATTTTGCATCACTATGCTAAATCAGAAATCTCATGATGCATTAACGTTGACTTTAAATAAGTACAATTTATATTAAAATTTACACCCTACACATGTGGAATATCAAAAAAGAACTTGGTTGAAGAGTATTGGATTTTGACAATGCTGAAAGGGGACTTTCTCCAACATGACCGCTGTCCCATCATGACCGGCTAGATAACAGTTGGGTTTATTTGCTGCACAAATGTATCAGGACACAAGTTCACCAAGTATTTCCTCCGTAGCTTTGACCGTGACTTATCCAAGGATTAGAAGATCTTAAAGGAAAATCTACTGTGTATTATTTTCCTGAGTTTAATTTTGTGTTGCTTAGCCGTGGTTCATGTCCTGACCTTGTTTTTATGGGATTTTGTCGTATGAAACTATTCCCCTTAGGAAAAAGTATAATTGAATTTAATAGAGATTAGCCCAGAAGCCTGAACCAATGTAACGCTATGTTTAGTTTACTGACACTAGACAAATATTTTCATGGGACAGCGTATTGATGACGATACAGAGTTTTGGATGGCAGAAAACAATTAACAGATTCTGTCTTGCCATCTCAAAGACAAAACAACTTATTTTGACTTCATTTGCGGAGTATCACAGTTACGTTTGGTGGTAGAGGAGGAGAAACTTCTGTGGCTAATTGTCCAGGAAACAAGATCAGTGACACTGAGATCTAGCACATTCCCTGTCCTGGAGCAGGATGAGAACGCCGTGTTTATTCTGCTCTCCTTAGAATATGTGGGGTTTAAATCACCAGCATTCTATTTCTGGAAAAGAGTCTTACAAGAGAGCTGTCCTGCTGTTGTCTTACTGTGCCCCATAAATCTCACCCTACCTATGGCTGCCACTGCACCCTCTTTTGCGAGAACCGGTTGCCAGAATCCCAGTCTGGCAGATTTCCTGAATGGCATGGAAAAATATCATCTCTTGTTCGGATCCAGAGGTAACTGAAATTGAATTTGTTTCTTCTCCAGCTGATGCATTTTTAGAGCAAATTCCACTTGTTTGCAGAGGTGCTTTCTTTTTCTTTAAGCACACTAGAGGGAGATAAATACTGAAATAGAATAATGTGGTGAAAGGATAAATATGTACTAATCATTTGGGTGACTGCACAAAATGGCTGGCAAATCGGTATTACATACTGTTGAGCAAGAGTTTAAAAGGTTATTTTAATGGACTGTGCAGTGTTTTCTTTGTTTGAAAGTTACTTGTTCTAGTTATGAGCAATATGTTGTTCAGAAACACTTTGGTTTGGCATGAACTGCCCAGCCCAACAGATTTTGAGAAGTGATTGTGCTACTTATTTAAATGAAGATGCTAACCGCAAAACTGATGGAAAAACTATAAGAAAGCATATTCGTAGAGCTGTGCTTAAACTGCAAATTTAGATTTTATTTTATTTTTTTTGTTCAGCATATAAAAGATACAAAGACTACCCTACGTAGGCGTCAGCAGCTTCCATCAGATGTCCTTTTCAGTCTGCATTAAGACAGGTAGGTCAGTTTTGACCTTTTCACAGTTCTTGTTAGGATCTCTTCTTTTACCAACTTTAACATCTCTGATGCTGTTTATTATCAGAAGTCAGTATAGGTGAAAGAATGTTTCTAGCTCTGTTTTGTTTATTAAAAAAAGTTCAAGCTTTCAATTTACTGCTTTTTTTGGTTAATGTGCTGATTTTTAAAACTGATCAAAATGTCTATGCTTTTTTGTTTTATTTCTACTTGAATAACTAAATAAAGGAGACCTTTTTGAACATAAAAACCGTAATTATTTCCAAACTTTACACATGTACTCTACTCGCTCACAGAATGCAAATGATTGCACTGGCAATTTTCTCTGTACTGTTAATTTTGTCTTATGATGGAATAACATCACGCTACATTATTGGTTATTTAGTTATCATCCTACTTGTCATTCACATTTGGGGTGGAGAAGCGTGCCATTTAAAAGATCCACGTGTTTGTTACCATACATGTAGAGGTAGGTATGATATTTCCTTTCTCCAAAGTAATATTGATCCTTGTTTGTTGTTATAAGTTCAGTGTTTAAGTCATTGCATAACGGATTGGTCAACACAAAAAGTAATGTAAAGTAATGTAAAACAGTGTTTATTTTTGTCTTCTTTCTATCCAACATTGAAAATTCTAATGGCTGGCTCTGTCCACAGTTCTCCTATTGCAGAAATGTTTGGAGAGATTAAAATGTGGCTGTTGGGTCACTTAGCCTACCTTACTCTGCGATGAAATTTCTGTCCTTGTGAAAATCAGATCGGGTCAGATAGTGAGATTTTGTCACTGCATGGAGCTCTTGCTTCCTAATGAGTGAGGTAAAAGAAATTTTGTATGTACCTTGTGATACCTTGTGTTGTGATCATCTTTAAGGAACAGTTAAACTGGATGCGTATGTCAGCTTTGCATGAAAATGATGGTAGTTTGAGGAAAAACTCACCCGAAGTGTTAATTTTTTCCTGGGAAAGGCCAGCTAAATCTGCTGATCGCCATGAAAGGAAATAGAGAAAAAGGTCATGAGGCTTAAAAAGTGGCTGAGTACATTTTTTTTTTTATTAAAAATATGAAATGCCTCTGTATGAAGGCAGTTAAAATGAATAATACGAAATGCTGAAAGAAGCTGAGCATTTTTGTAAGGTCAACAGAACATTCAGCATCTGTGAGAGTAAGGTTGCTTAATACTGCATGGAAAGACTTATTAATTCTCAAGGGTCTCATTAATCCTTAAGGGACTAGGCGTGCGCTAATACCATGACTAGAAAACTATCACTGCTTAGCACCTGTTTTCTTCTGACTGGCTTGAATTACCATGCTCAAAATGTATTCATTTTTCAGAACTTTGTGTTTAGGTTTCTCAAAGCAGAGCCTGCCGCCTTTAGCGGCAGCCTAACCTTGTCTGACTTCACGGAGCACTTAGCGTGGGTGAAAGTAAATGCTCTTCTGCCTCAGTGAGAAACTTCTGTGTTTTGCTGCAGATTGTTTCAGGACTTATACTAATTAGCTCCTGTGCAAGTGAAGGAAATTCCTGCAAAGAATTAATAAAGCTCAAATTGCCAATTTTGTAAGTGATTCCAAACAGAATTAATTCCTTAAATGGATGAAAGCTCTGCAGTAGCACACAGAATGAGTGGCAGAATCATAGTTTGAAGAAGCAGGTCTCTTAATCACTTGCCCTGACAATGTGAGATCGCCGGTGGTCTTTCTGAGATGTGTGTTAGAGAGAAAGTACCTGAGGACTCCGACTTTTTATTTTAAGTTTCTCTCCTCACGCTAGAAAAAACGTATTCTTTGAAATAATCTGGAAATCTAGATTAAGGAATATTTTAGATTTTGAACATAGCATATTATTTTATAAGATTGATGTTACGACCATATGTCTCACTTTGACATTTTTTAAGGAAAAATGACTGACCTAGAAATAGATAACATGGAATCAGTACTGAATATCTTCTATCGTATTTTCCTTTCACGGTTTGTGGCACCGCTGAGGAGGAATTTTTGCACTACTGTAGTTGACCTAACACAGCTATGACTGTGGCAGGCAAATTATTTACGAGAGCATTTGTCACCTTCTAACCTATCGAAAGAGCGCTGTGATGATTTCAAAGGGTTGTTACACAGAGATATGTTTTAGTGAACGTATGCGTTTCTTTAACCAACAGACCTTACTGTTGGCCAGTGATGAACTTCTTTTCTACTTCCCTTTATATATTTTCAAAGATAACGAACAGTTCCCCTTCCTCTTCACTTGGCTAAAAAGACAAAGTTGTTTACGGGTATGAGGTTAAGGTTATCGACGCCTTTCGTTTGGGGGTGGATATTCTTACCCCAAATGGATAAATACTGAACCGAAATGGATTTTTGAAATAATAAGCAGATAGCATCATGTTGAAATGAACACCTACCTGGCAAATTTGCAGCGTACGTATCAACAATAAATAAATAAATGTTAGTCTTAAGTTCCTATATCTGTTGGCAATCCAGTGCCAAATAAAACAGGTATTTTGAATAACTGGTCAGGTACTCTTCTCCACTGAATATAGACTCTGAGAACAAAGTTTAGTATGTCACATTGAAATTTGCTTGACATCTGTCTCAGTTAGAAAGGACAAAGATTTTTTTTTTCCTAATCGAGGGAATGTTAACTCAGAATACAAGAAATAGTGAGCGATCTTAAGCCCAGAATCTGCCAAGAAAGATTTTTATATCCAAGAATTGGCAGCCATCATGGGCCTGATGTCCTTCAGGAGATTTCTGCATGTGAAGTTGATCAAAGGTTTTCAGTTTTGCTGAAGAAAGTAGCTATACTATTCTACAACCAAGTAGAGAGATAAAAGAAAAACTCATAATTTTTAAGTCATTATCATTAATATGTGACAGCTATGTGCATTTCTGTCTTCGTGACACAAAGTAATTACAGCTATCGAAGCACAGTTGTATAGTAAAATAATGAAATATTTTTCTATAGGTAGCTTCAGTGAAGAGCTGGTTTGGTTTACTTATAGATGGTACTTTATGCATTGGTAGTGTAAAATAAAACTTATATACAATAAAATTATGTCAGCGTTGTATTTTCCTTACACTTAATTTGGCCAATATTTTTGCATTAAATAAAGAGCTGATGTCAGTAATTGCCATCCCTGGACCTATAATGAAAAATATGGTGATGTTCGATTATTTGGTGTACATCACATGCCCATGTAGAATTTATTAATTTGTACAGCTTTCTAACCTACAATAAATGTTATTAGCCAAGATCAAGGAATCTATATTCTTTTTTTCATGTCAGAAACTAAAACTGTAGCAGGAAAAAAAAACCATCAATGAAGTGCTGCTATCATTTAATTAAATTTTTTTTTTTTAATTTTAATCTTTTTTTTGTTACTGTGATAAATTCTTCAAAATGTTCACTTCATTTAGAAATTTTATCTGAAATAGTGTTCGTTCTCATATCTTTTTTGCCAGATCAATGGCGGCACAAAACAAACTCACTCGTGTCATGCATGACATGAGAATTTGTAATATTATCGGTAGCAAGGAATCTGTGCAAAGTTGCTGCATGTGAGCTGAATGTACTGCAGAGGCTTTTTGGACATGGTTAACACCTTCCTCAAAACAACGGCAGCTTCAGAGCTTCTGGTTCAAGTCTATTTATATTGTGTATTTCTTGGTTGGATAACAGCTCAGGCAAAATAGATATTTTTGGAGACACTTGCAGTCACTTTGTCAGTTCTTTTTAAAATATCAGCATTTTATGTCCCCAAAGGTATATGAATATATATGAAAGCCAATATAGTTTCCCTTGAGTCGGTCTTTACTCCCTGCAAATGCAGTGGTTCCAGCTACGTCGCTTCTTGTGCAATGAACGTGGAAAATGCTTACTGTCCTTTAGTCTTCCTCAGCGCGTGGAATCCTTATTGTTTTCTCCAAAACCTGCTTCTGCAGTTTAGAGAGAAGCTGTGTGTACTTGGGCCAAAGATCGTGGCACTGACTGGATTTATCGTATCCTCTATCATATGCCAGCTTCTGGTAAAATCGAATGATACAATGGATTATTAAAAACTATGTTGAAAGCAATGGGTGGCAGAACATTCAAGCATTGGGAGAAGCATTTGGCAGAAGCCACCTGGCTGGTCAATACTCGAGGATCCATTGATCATATTGGTCCTGCCCAATCCAGCTCTCTACATAATGTAGAAGGAGATAAGGTCCCTTTAGTACATGTAAAGAGCATGCTGGGAAAAGCGGTTTGGGCCTTTCCAGCTTCTGGGAAGGGCAGACCTCTCCGTGGCACTGTTTTTGCCCAGGGACCTGGGTCCACTTGGTGGGTGATGCAGAAGAATGGGGATGTTCAATGTGTACCACAAGGGAATTTGATGCAGGGGGAATGCAGTCAATAAGTCCATGTGTATATATGTATATACATATGTGTGTGTGTGTAATGCATGTTAACTATAGTTTGGTTGTATATATATTAAGTATGATGTAGTGATGTGGAATAAGGGGTGGAATGTCATGGTTTTATGATTTTTGGTTATCGGTATTCCACATCATAACATCATGTTGTGTACAGGGAGCTAAAGAGTTAATGCTTTGGTTCCATGGATCACGAATAGTTCTGGATAGCTGGTTCTCAGAAGAGAAGAACAACTACGTTTCCCAGAGGATTGTCCGCTGTTCTGTTACTGTTTTCCATTCAGAGGGAAAGATAAAAACTGTTTGCATATCAGGAGACGTCCCTTTTTGCCCTGCTCTTCCCTTCTTCTCATCCCGGCAGCGTCTCTCTCCCTAGCCATCTCGCCTTCACCATTAGAGTAAGGCCTTTTGGTTTTTGGACACTCTCTCTCATTTTATTTATTAGCCTCAATTTTAATTTTATTGTATTATATTGTGTTATTTTGCATTCTGATATCTTATTTAGCAAATTAGTTTGTTTCTCCTCAGATCATTGCCGCTGTTTTGTTTTAGGCCCATCTCCCTACCCTATTCCCTTTCCTGGGGTGTGGATCTGCGGGTCCCCCTACCCCATTAGTCACAGAACCGGGCCGAACCTGCCTGTAAACCGTTGACACTGTGTCTAAATTGCCCTCGGCTATTTACTAACCGTCCTGCCTTGAGTACTCGAAAGGTCATAGGGCCGTATTTTTAAGTATCGCTATCAAAGATATTTATAACAGGAATTGAGCTTTTTATCAACAAAATTTATGTCTGTAAATACATTTTCTTTAAAAACTGTGTATTTTCTAAGTATATGAAATGAAAATCCTCTACAGTTATATTTATCCAGCAATGAAGCAATAAATGAGAGCTCTCGGTTTTAAACTTTGGTTTAGTCTTCAGCCTATGTTGCTAGCTCTTACATACACAATTGTTTCATTGCCTATGTTTTTTTGAGGAGCAAAAATAAATTACAAAGGAGGAAAATCTTCAGAAAAGGATATTTTTCTAACAAGACAATCTGTAACAATTTTGCCTGATCTTCCAGGTCTAGAATTCAATGATTTTGAAAAGTTTTAGATTGCCGGTGATGCGCCATCTGTGCTATATATAATTGAAATTCTTAGGATTTGTGTTTCTTAGCTGTAAAACTATCACCTTTGAAAATTAACTTGTCTGTCAAAACACGGATATTGTGAAAGTAATGAAAGTGAAAACTTGCTTCTTAACTAAAGAATTTTCTGGGCCGCAGTTAGTTGGTTACTCAACCTTACTCACGTGGTGTATAATAGATTTAAATACTAGAGTTGGTTTGATGTGAACCGTGGGGGGAAAAAATATTTTGAAAAGTTTCTTCATATCGTGTGTGGGCTATCATTTATTTAATCTGTTACATGACATCGGTTAGCTAAAGAGTGTAAGCGTCTGGAAACAAGTCAACTTCCAAAAGCATGTATTGAGAGCTGTATTAAGTTTTAAATCTTCACTGGCAGAACGCTGTGTAATCTCCTTCAAGTGGCACCTGGACACAGAAATTCAAAAGACAGTTTGAAAGCATTTAGAGCTAATAAAATAATAGCTATGCAATTCTAAATAAGAAGCGAAGCTCTGAAAATTTCTCTATGGCTTGCTGATTCTGTAACTGCACGCATAGAAAAACATTTGCCCTAGATCACTGTGATATGTTCACTGGTAGAGAATAGGTGTGATTAACGCTGCCATTTTTAAACTTAAACCTGAATTGCTTTTGAGGAATAATTACCTACTTGTGCTTTTTCATTTTTCTTTCACTGTAACAGAATAATTTTTCATCAGAAATAGTGAAGTGGCATTCATTTTCTTCAGGTAAATTGAACATTTGAAGTAAGTGACAAAGGATTTCATGTTAGGCTACATCAGAAATTCTTCCTTCGGTTTCCTCCTTTGCCAGCCAACCCTTCAGACTATGTGTAGGCATGCTAATAAGCAAGTGCTGAGTTTGTGTGTGGAAATCTATTAAAGCGCTCATCTGCTGAAGTGAAAAACAAACGACAGAAAAGAAACATAAAAACTGGGTCTTGACATAACTTCATGTGATATATATGCAGTCACGCTCCTGTGGCATCCTTGTTTCTGTCTCCTTGTTTTGTTCACTCGTACTGCTTTTGAAGAACTTTTCAGGACTTGTAAAAAGATGAGTGACGTGTTTGTGGTGTTTTTTTTTTTCCTCTCTCCCCCTTCTCCCTACTCTTTAAAAATAATGTTATGGGAAAAAAAAAAAAAGAGAGCAGTGAGGATATTGATGGGCTTTCGAGCTTGTACCAATGACATATTCACTTTGTATTTCTTTTCTCTTCACAATATGTATTCACTTTCTCTCTGGGAATAAACTGCTGTGTAGCTGCTAACTGCGGCATCTAATTCATTGTAGCAACACCGTAGCTGTAGTTCAGGTAGCTGGACCAAACAGAGAAGCTGTTAAAGCTTCAGCTCACGAACAAACTTGGGCTTAGGTCTGTAACATTTATTTTTTTCCTCCGTATCAGGCACAGAAGAAGGATGATAGGCAGTGCACGCTCAATGAGGCCTTTCTGATCAGGAAGAAAACTTGAGATTTTTTTTTTGGCCCAATGTTGGGAAATGCAAACTACATTTATATATGAAATATGAAAACAGCCCTTGAACTGACCTCAAATTCTGGTCTGTTTTAACTTCTTATAAATAAGGTATTGACAAGATTTCCATTTTGAAAATGTTACAGACCAGGCCACAGTGATTTTGATCAATTTACCTACAAGTAAATAACGGCAAGTTTGAAAGCAATATTTTGCTGCTTCAGTGCGAGTCTAGTTTTGTGTTTATGTACCCTTCTACTTTGTTCTGTTGTTTAAAATGTGAATTTTTTACCTTGTAACTTTTCTTTTATCTTTCTGTTTTAAAAAGAGTTTGTGTAACTAGCTGAAACCTCTGAATTCTATGGTTTTCAGTGAGCACCTGAAGAGCCGGAAAAACGCAAGCATTGTTGATATCGAGAAGCAAGGAATGGAAAGCTGAGGTACGATTGAATACTTATTATTTTAGCTGCATTAATAGCCTTTAAAATAAGGAAATACCTGAGATTTATTCTCTGTTGTGCTGTACACAATGAAAAAAAATTCCTCATTGGACTGAGGAAACACCTTATATTGTCTGTATGTAAAACCTCCACGATTACTGTACTAAAAGAAAAGGCAAATGACAGTTGGTGTCAACACTAAACAGCTTAGGGCAAACTATTTTCTCAGTACGTATGTAATTTAATTGAAATGCAATATTTCATGAGTATTATAAAGCGAGTCTTTATTAAAAGTGGCAAGGAAAGCGAAAGCGTGACTGTTCAGAGTAACAAGCGGCTCAAATTTATTCATTCAATACATCACTGAATTATTTAAAACTCAGCTTAAGCGCAAGGTCATGGAATAATTTTGGCAAGTACGCACTTTTGCACAATGTGTTTCCATAATTCCCCTGCATCTATAAAGTTAATCACGGCTTTGGCACGCGGGTCTGGTTTGTGCGCTAGGCTGAGCTAGAAAAAAGCTCTAAATTAAAACCTAGGAACAAACCGAGCTCCCAAAACTACATAGAGGCAATTGATTTGTGATAGGTTAGAGCAGACGTAAGCTCCGTAACACTAGCATTTGTTACAAATACTTAATGTACCGATGTCCTTTTGTAGTAATTAGAAAGATCAACACAATGGAAAAGGTGTTAGAAAGAGGTGTAATGACTGAAGGATCAGCACGATGGAAAGGTGCTATAAATAAAGAGGATTGCTCACCTGTGAGCATCCTTCCTCAGTGGCAGCCAGCCCTTAAATGAGGCCTAAAGGGGGCGGAGCCAGGCTCCACCCCTTCTGGTCACACAGGTGAACTGCCTTCACCTGCATTCCCAGAGCTGACTGGGTCTTTTCTCCAGGTGCTCAATCAGTGGTTCAGACCATGACTCAACAGTTCCCATGCATCTGTGTTTACTTGTAATACGCGTTTACAAGTGAAAACATTGCCGGTCTGGAGACGCATGAAAAATTATGTGGGGAAACACCCAAATTCAAATTTTGGAAGTCTTCTTGAAGTCACGTTCTTTCTGTAAGGAGTGAGAGCTGACAAAAGGTGTTGTTTGGGAATAGCGTGACAGGAGCGACTGAGCTACCATTAGAAACTCCGCACAAAAACCGAGCTGACTTTAAAAGATGAAAACTAGTATTTGGCTGTCCGGTGTCCAGACTGAACGCTTGTAACTCTCTGCAGATAACTAAGGCAGAAAAGCTTAACGCGTGTGGTTTTTAAAATTGTAACGTTGCTTCTAGGCATTGGGTGAGACAGTGACACGCATGAATTGCGTAAACTGTAAGGCTTCTTCCCAGGGTACGTTTAAAGTTTCTGAGGCCAAATGGAGATCATTTTGGATTTAGGAATAGACTGTGTGCATCCAGTATTCTGCATCATATTTCTGTATGCCTGTGTTAATGCAGTCTTCGTGAGTTCGAGTAATCTTCTATGGACTCCGGCACTCACAATCAATCAATATCAGCTCAAAGAAAATCTATCTGTGCTAATTTTGATATAGGGCCGATTCACAGTATCTGCTAGCTGTTGTTAAAGTAGTACTGCTGAATCGTAGAAGATTTCTCTGCATCACAATCCTTTCGAAACAATTGGCATCATTACTAATTAGCTCGTTGGTCGGGAACTGGTACCTCGTGGATACCTGTCAGCGGCACACAGCACCGCTTGCCGAGGTAGTGCAGAAATTGCTGCGCTTTTGAAGAAAATCTCTAATTTGTCCTAGTTATCGTGCTTTGGTCAATATGGATTTCTTCAGGATAAAATTTATCTAGAAGGTAAAGTCTTGCGGTCTCGGCAGCTCATGAATCAGTTTACTTTGGGGAAAAATAATAATAATAAATGTTGCATTTTTAGTTTCTAATTGTAACGCGCAGCAGAACTGGAAAACAAACACGCAAAAGTAAGACTGAGACGTGCCGAACCCTGTAGCATTTGTCTTGACAAATGTGACTTTGAATGCTAAACAGAGGACCACGTAGTGGTACAAACAATAATCTCCAGTGACGGTCGTCTTCTCTTTCTGTGTTTTGATAGGACTATTAGGTCTGGCTGGGACCTGCTGGACTGTTTTGGCGTTTCCTCCGCACTGCCTTCACACGTGCAGCAGTAGTTATGGACCTACTAGATTGTCAAACAAGTAGGATTTTTATTTGTAACCTCGGTGGACCTAATTTTCATTTTAGATCATTTGCTCATTCTATGTATTGGGCAGCTTGTTTTTATTCCAAATTAGTCTTGAAATAGAAGTAATTTAACTCAATATGCTCTCAGTTCAGCGCACAAGTGACATTAAAGACGCAGCATCTATATTCTGAATGCATGCGGTGTGGCGAATGATCTTTACAGTACCTTTAATCCAGAGAATTATTCAGATCTTCTTAGAGAGGAGTGCCCTGAAAGCAGTAATTTTAAGAGAGCGTTTTGGTTTTGTACAGGTTGTGTACAATTTGGCTGTCTGCCAAAAAATTCTCAGAAAGTTCTATTTTTTGAAATGTGGGGATTTTAATCTCGGTGCGCCGCTATGCTCTCAAAATGCAACTGATGAGTTACTGCTGTGGTGATGCATGTAGATTCTCTATTCAATCGCTATGCGGCCAAAGCTAAATTACTTTATAAACTCATTTAGCCTCATGCGATTAATAATAAAAATCTATGAGATTTATTATTATGTTGCATTAACTTACAGGTGCCAAGAACCGTACTGTAAGTTGCATGAATGTTCACGGTTGAACGTGACAGAATCAACTTCTTTAGAAATTGCTTAAAGTTTCCTGGTGTAGTTAAACCTTAAAATAGTTTTCTTGCTGGAGAAAAAAAGCAGGCGGAACACTAGAAGGTTCAGATGATTTTTGTAGTATTTATTTGGTGTAATAAGCAGTCATTTTATTCCACATTTTTGCATTTATGGAACAATGTTGCTCAAGAAAATTGACACATGAGGAGGCAAGTGTTCTATGTGCAAAATTTGTTATGTAATTTTGTATCATTACAAATTTTCCGTCTATTCAAAACTGAAGCTTCTTGAGCGCACTGAAAGGGATTTCCCATTTGAGGTTGCGAATGTGGCTGTAGAGAACTAATTCACATTCATCAGCTTCCAAGTGAAGGTGTACATGGGACAACTGGCGAAAAGTTGCAAACTGCACAATTGAGCGCAACAGACCTATCTCCACCAGCCCTTAGGACCAGATGAATTAGAGCATGCCATGAGTGGAGCTCCTGCAAGAAGCGGCATCTCAGATGTTACTAGAGCAAGAGGTAAGATCTGTTCGCTGTTAAGAGGAAGATGCTCGAAGAACAGAGTTTATCACTGAATTGGGAGTCGGTTTGCTGGTATTACTGCACCCATATTAGGTAGGTTCTATCTGTAGGATTGGTGTGGGAGAGCACTTTTGAAGAAAATCTCTACTTTATCCTAGCTATTGTGCTTTGGTCTATGGATTCCTTCAGAATGAAATTTATCTAGAAGGTAAAGTCTTGGGGTCTCGGCAGCATATGAATCAGTTTACTCTGGGGAAAAATAATAACAATAAATGTTGCATTTTTAGTTTCTAATTGTAACGCGCAGCAGAACCGGAAAACAAGCATGCAAAACCAAACAGTAACATCAAAAAGTCACCCGTACAATTGATAACGGTTATTGTCCAAAAGATGTTGTTGGAGCTCAGAAACTGATCACTAGCGTGATATTCATTAAGGTTTTTTTTTTTTTTCTTAAAAATATCCCAGATATAACTGTCTGTCAGGTCTCGGGAACAATCCAGTGAAAGTGACCTTCCACCTCGATCTGCGATCATCTCATCGGGGACAATGGCTAAGCATTTCGGGTATGTAGTTCCACATTCTGAGAAACAATACTACTTTACACAATATCTGTGTAATGACTTTCTCCCCATCGATCTAATCAAAATATCAATGCTTTCAAAGTGCTTGACACTGTTAAATACCACGGTTGTGATCATTAATCTGTTTACTGTATCATCGCTTACTGACTTAAGATGAAGGAATAATTATTACTTAAACAGAATTTTTATTTTTAAATAGGAGCGTATATAAAACACCACTTAACTTTGCAAGAGAAAGCTGTACGTGTCATCCTGGATTGGTCCTTAATTTTATGTACCTTATTTGATGGCATTTTAAATACATAATTTGGAACTTTATCGGAGTGCAGCAAACATCATCTGCTTGCCTTCAGCCTAACAGTTTGTTGTTTACTTTCTATATTCATTTAGCTGTACGGACAAAGAAACTGCCACTCTGATGTGACGTTTTGACTCCAGATGTTAGAAAAACAATTGTTCCTACCAAACACGCGGAGTCTCTGCCGTCAGAAGCAACAAACTGTCTGAAGACAGACTCTTTAAACTCTATTGATTCTAATGGGAAATCTCTCTGCCAAATGTAAGAAGTCTGATGAGGTTCTCCTTGTTACTCATGAGTCTTGCGAGCCAGACAGTTCACAGGAAAGGGACGAAGAAGAGATCTGAAAGGATTATATCATTTCTTAAAATCACTCTTTGCTGCGCTAAAGGGAACATATCCTAAGCATCCTAAGTGACTTGATGTCGATTCCCGAAGATTTAGAGGAAGACATTCTTGTGTCACGCAGCAGATAATAGCGCTGGGGTTTTGAGACGCCTGTTCTTCCCACCCATAATTTAAGTGGTCTGAGGAGGAGAAGAAACTGTGACATTTTGTATTTACTGAAAACCTCTTTAAAGGTGAGTAGCCCAGCTACTCTATCTCAGGGCATAAACGGGCTTGAGCAGCGGGACTGGATGAACCTTGCGAGGTTCATCAAAGCCAGGAGTGAGGTTTTGCATCATGGCTGTGCCAACTCTCACTATCATTATGTGCCGGCTAACCGGAGGATCGAGCACAGCCCTGCAGGTAAGGATTTGGGGATACCACTGCACAGCAAGTGAGCCAGCAACGCGCCCTCCCAACCCAGAAAGCCAACCGTATCCTGGGCGGCATCAAAAGAAGCAAGGCCAGCAGGTCGAGTGAGGAAATCCCACCCCTCTGCGCCAGCAAGACCTCACCTGGAGTTCTGCCTCCAGATGCAGAGTCCTCAGTATGGGAGAGATGTGAACCTGTTCAAGCGTGTCCGGAGGATAACCGCCAAAACTATCCAAGGGACGGAACGCCTCTCCTATGAGGACAGGCTGAAAGAGCCGGGGCTGTCACCCTGGAGAAGAGAAGGCTCCGAGGTGACCTGATAGCGGCCTTGCAGTACCTAAAGCGGGGCAATGAGAAACAAGGGGACAGGCTCTCTAGCAGGCTCTGTTGCGGTTGGACTGGGGGAAATGGTTTCCAACTAACAGACGGGAGACATAGACTGGATATAAGGAAAAGGCGTTTTACAGTAAGGGCGGCAAGGCACTGCAACAGGGTGCCCGGAGAAGTGGCGGACGCCTCATCCCCAGAGACTTTCGATGTTGGGCTGGACTGGGCTCTGAGTAACCTAATCTAGACATAGGTATCCCAGTTCATTGCAGGGGAGCTGGACTAGATGACCTTTAAAGGTCCCTTCCAACTCAAAGGACTTTATGATTTTATACCCCTGGCAATCTACGTATTTGTCTTGCCGGTTGTAGTTCTTATGGTGTAATTAGCATAGATAATCATCCTCCGGAATAAAAGCCCTGTTCTGTTGGCTCTATTTGCTTTTCCAGAGTTCAGATCTCTAAAGAAGAACAAGGAGGAAATGGGAAGAATAATTGGGTGACATTAGAAGGACAAATCATCGCTGCTCTTCATTATTAAACTGTAGGTGAAAAGGTTAGTATGGTCTTTTCCACTGACTATTCCATAAAACCCTTTTACCTGAGCTCAGGTAAGGGCCTTTGTTGTGAACTATTGATATCACAACTCTGAGAAAAGTTTCTCCGCTTTGAAGTGACTGTAGGTGACCTGGATCATCTCAAGTTGCTGGAAAATGCTTTCCTTTGGGGATGGGAACCGTCTGCCTCCACAGCCGCAGGGGTAACATTTTGGCCCAAGGGGTCTTTTTTATGGTACTTGTGAAGTCATGTGATATACGAGATAACTGTTGTGGGAAGACAGAAATGCCCTCGGCATCGCCGTTAATAAGCGCTAGAGCCGTGGTCTTCATCTGAAGAACGTTCCTGTAAAATGCCATAAGCAGCCTGTTCTGCTTCAGAAGGGATCGAAGTTGTGATTTTGGTGTTTCACATGGAATGCAATTCTTATACCATACAGATTTTATGTGCATCTAGGATGTGAATGCGGCCATATTTGCTTCTGCGAAAACAAATCCTACAGATTAGTGAAAACGAGCAATTGCTTTTATGGACTTGAGCCAAGACAATTGTCTCTCAATCTGCATAGGTTTGTTGTACTTTGTGAAATAAAGAACAACTGCCAATCTTAAATTCCTCTCCAGACATTCTGAAGCTGCTGATATTGCTGAGATAAAGTATAATGGAGACAGAATGGGACTAAAGGGTGATCTCGCTTCTAAAAAGTTACAGAAGATTAAGCTGTAAAAATGCTTCCCACGGCTTTGCGATAGGAATAAAGCTGCGCTTGTTCCACTAGCGGGTGAAATTAGAAAAGGCAGAAGAAAGGACAGCGACAGCTATCAGTTCTTAGTGTGTTATATTGCCTTGAAGATCTCTGCGGTACAGCTCACAAGCCATACTACTCAAAAGAAAACTACTTCAGTCCTAAAGGCGTAGCAGAATTGCTAAGTCAGGGCTGGAACCTGTGATTGAGCACATGGCAGGAGGGCAGAGCTGGCCCAGGGGAGCTCAGGTGCAGGCAATGCAGCTGAGTGACCAGAAGGGGCGGAGCTGGGATCCACCCCTTCCCAGACCTCATTTAAGGATTGGCAGCTGGCAGTGTCTGTCTTGTGTAGGCTTCCTGAAGGTAAGCAGCTCTTTTCCTTTGTTTTTGTGACTGCTGTGCTTGGGCTTGTCCTTGTTTGCTACAGTTGAGGACTTTGTTACCCCGCTTTTATTGAGGTACTTTCCATCCCATTATAGTATTACAAGGGATCAATAGGAATATGCAAATATTCTAACTCAGAATCTTCCCACTACGTTGAACTACATATTGAAGTAGAAAAGTAGCAGTCATCCCACTCAATTCAGATATTTTTCACATAATTTTGACCTCGGAGGCTCTATGTCACAGTTTTTTTCCCATATTGCTGGTTTAAAGCACCGAGTCTTCTCTCCCCTGACACATCAACAACAGCACTCATATTGCCGATTGCCAGTAGCAATGTTTCTTTCTATAGAGATATATGGTCTCCTTGGCCTTCCTAGTCTCTGTTCATGGCTTTCCACTAGAGTCTGCGCTGGGTTACCTCTGAACCATGATTCTAGCTGGCATGTGCTTGTTTTGCGCTCCATTGTATGGATGTTATGGCACTGTAACAGATTTGGGCTTTTAACATCTTCACCTTTGTAAATAGCTGGCAGACTGTTCTATGAATTTGTTTAAAGCTCACATCCCCAGTAGGAGTTGGATCCTCACAGGAGCCACATGAAAACTGAGTAATGATGGGGGCACCGTGGCTGCTGCTGTGATGGGAGCCAAAAAATGTAAGCAAAGTTAATTTTTACTTCATTTTATGTGCCATTTATGAGTCAAGGTCCGGTTAATGTGAACGAAGGTGCCCGTGTTTCTGTATTTTAAGTGTAAGTGCTGAAAAGATGTAATGCGGGCCTGTCATCGTATACCCCTAACATGTAATTGATCTATTGTTCCTCTGCTGTTTGATTTGCTTCTTTGACCAGAGCAAAGAAGCATAAAGATATTTCTTCTCAGTCTGTATACTTTATAGTAATGCTAAATTAAAGGCTATATCCTGTCTTGTCACGTTACATACAGTCTTATGCTGTCAAAAATGTCTAAGGGTTCTCCAGCTAGAAATGCTAAATCAGGACTTGAGACAGTGATGGAGCACCTGGTGGGAAGGCAGGGCTGACTGGGGGGGGCTCAGGTGCAGGCAATGTATCTGAGTAATGGGAAGGGGCGGAGCTGGGATCCACCCCTTCCCAGACCTCATTTAAGGTTTGGCAATGGAGAAGAGGGTATCTCACCAGAGATCTCTGCCTACTAGAGGCCTCTTGAAGGTAAGTGGTTTTTTCTTTCTTTGTTTCAGCATCCCTGGCTGCTGCGTTTGGGCTCGTTCTCATTTGTTGCAGCCTAGGATTGTGCCACTTTGCTATTGTTGCTGTGCTTTCCATCACACTATAGCATTTTGGTGTTACAGGTTTTTACATCTCTGTCACGCAAAGTACAGTACTTTTGTTAATAAATGCAACAGAGTTCTGAATGTGTTTATTGCAGCTAAAGTAAAGCTCCCCTGAAGAATCTGAAGTAAGTTTAAATACAATTGTCTTGAAATGTAGTTGTCTCACTGACTAGAGTCGTTTTTTAGACATCTCCTTTTTAGATATGAAAATGGCTGCAAATAGCTGGAAGTTTGTTCAGGGCATTATAAATTTATGCAGCCTAATGTACTGTAGAGTGGTCATTGAGATGTTTGTGAATATTGTCTATATCAATAATGATGTTAGGCTCTCTGGCTAAATACACTGTTTGATGCACTTCTCGTAGGAGGAATAGGTCCTCGAAAAGGACCTATTGGCAGTATCAGAAGGGAAAATGCACCACTTTTCTATTTGGTTGTTGGCTGTGAGTTTGTTAGGAAAACCATTTTTGACAAGTGTTACCGTTGCGAAACTAGAATTTATTTTTTCTAAATCTAGTTGCTTTTAAAATTGAGATAACCCCCAGGTTTAGGCAAAGTTAATGGCGGAATTGAATTTGTAAGAAACTGTTGTTTAACTACTTAAGTTCAACATTTTTTTTCCCCATTTGGAAGAGTGGAGAGCCTTGGAGGGCAGGACTGAAACTTGAGTTGTTTCAAGCCTTAAGTTCTGCAACTGCAGACCGGGCTCGAGCGATTAGCAAACCAGACCCTCTAGTTCACGAGGCTCTGAAAGCCCCTTGGCCAGCTATGTGCTTAAATTTGTATTTAGCTGTAGAGTAAGAAATGGGTTGACAACAAAAAGGCGGTTAATATCCTCTTTTTAACATGCAGGGAACTAGACGTGTCCTTCTATCTTTTAAAGGCTTGAACAGAGTAATGGAAAGATGCTCATACATGTGCCAGTAAATTTCTTGCAGCTGTTGAGGCACAGACCGAATGTATCTCTCTGGGTTTATTGGCTGGGGCTTTTTATTTGACTCCATGCAACGCATCTGGAAATTAAGTTTCCAAATACTATGGTTGCATCATCTTCCAGAAGAGTAAGGAGTTAAAAGAAGTCCTCGTTACACTCTCAAGTTTTTTTCTTCCAGCAAACGCACCTTGCTGGCAGCAAGACAGATAGAGATAAAGAGATCATCATTTATGATGTAGGTAAGTAGTCAAAAGACTCAGTTCCTTACTTACAAAAGAGAGTTCCTTAAATTGTATTAGCGGGATGAAAAATGTAGCATCTGTCAAAATGGCATTAGGTCTCACTGGATTTTTGCAGGAAATTGGCATGTGTGCTGCAGCTTAGGATTGTGCCACTCCACTATTATTGCTGTACTTTCCATGATGTTTCAGCATTACAGCTTACAGGGTTTTGTTTCTCTGTCACCTAAAGTGCAGTACTGTGTTAAATAAATGCTACAGAATTCCAAGCTGGATGTTTATTATAGTGAAAATGTATGTATATTAAATGGAGGAAAAGTCTGGAAAAAACTATGTAATTTCATTTTGAATGTGTTTGTTAATAAGCAAGCTGAATATTTTTGTTAGGTTATAAGTGGGGGTCAAATCTGAGCCCCCACTGCAATAAGACTGCTCTGTCTTTGGTGATTTCAGTAGTTTAGAGTGATTGATGTGGAAAACGCGCTTGAGGCATCCGTCAACTTCACTCTCTCCCTCAGCTGGAGAAGTCAACTGTACGGTGTTTCCTTGAATAAATGTGCCAGTATGACGGAATTCTTGAAATGCTGACTGAGGGAGTTGGAATGAGCTGCTTTGCTCACTCAAAAATAAAAGCATATAAGGGAGGTAAGAAAACTTACATTTACTTCAAAAATAACCTATTTCTGGGTTGACATACTTAATTGGAACTGGTATGCACAGAAGCGGTTACCTTCAGTGACCGATCTTCATTATGATCAGAACTTTTTCTTCCCTTCCAGAATGACTGACTTTGGAGAATCACATCTACACATTTGTGAGCTTTATGTGGTAAGAACACTGAGTGTCATACATAATTATTTTATATATATGCAGCTGTGTCTTCCCTAGCTTTTTTTAATTCATTAGCTGAAAGCATGTGCCACCTTTCTTGTGTTCTTATGCTATGAGAAGAGCAGGGAAAAAAAATGCTGAAGGAAAGGTCTTTAATGTATCGCTGTGGAATTCCAGTTTCTAATTTATTTCTACCGTTTGATCAATATTGTCACAACCACTACTCATTCAGAATGTTAACCTTGGAGGAAAAAGTAGTTTGTTTAGGATTTTTTAAATAATACACTTAATTTCTCCTGCTTTGCTGAAGGACTCCAGGCACTGGTGTAGAATTACTCTCTCTCTGTCCTGAAAATCTTTTAGCCTATGAAACATGTTAAAATGAGTTGTTCTTCAATAAGAGAATTGAACTCGGCTGTTTATTTCACATGCACAATAATTTCTCTCTTAAATGAACTTGAGCTTACTTCAATAATCTTAATGAAGTCACTAATAATCATTAATCAATTGAAGCAAAGTATTTATTCCAGGCTGTATAAAATGCACTGAGAGCCATTGCTAATAAGAGTCCATACCTGACTGAGAAGAGAAACAGATGGCTGGTGCTGTGCTCAAGCAGGTCACAGTCCCTGTTCTTCTCCAAGCACCTTAAGTTGAAATACTTGTGCTTCATATGCACTTTTTTATATTTATGTGTGGTCAGACTGCCATTTGTCACATGCCAGCAGTGGGCACCAGAGCAGCAGGGGGAAGGTTTAACCTCCGCTGCATACCCACTACCCTCCACCACTGAAGTCAGGGGCCATCATAAATTAGAGGGCTTTTCTTTTAGAAAAGAGAAGCTGGAGAAGGTAACTGGGTAGCCCTCCCCCAGCGCTTCCTTCGCAGGGAGAAGGCAACAAGAGACTAGAGAGAAGAGACTGCTTTGAATGCACAGGAAAGAGGGCACCATACCTTTTAACTCCTCCACCTACAGGCTTGTAGGTGCAGGAGAGAAGTTTTTACATCTGCTGTTTACCTCCAGCTCTATCATGGGGAAAACAGGTTCAAGCTGTCATTTCAGCTCTGTGCCATCGGTGAGTCCTCAAATGTGAAGCAGACACTTCTTTGCAGGAGAAGAAAAAAAACAAGAACCAGAGTCTGAGCACTCTCCAGCTGCTCCTGACCATGCTTCCCCTCATGCTGCCAAAGTACCAGGTGAATGCTGTTAAAAAGTAGCCTTATTAATACCTCTTCTTTCTTTGCTGGAGGAGGAAAAAACAGTAGTGATATTGCACTTTGTTAGTCCCTACTGGTTTGTATCCTCAGAATGTAGATTCTGAGGATAGATTCTGCACCGAGAAGAGCTAGGGAGACATGAACATAAAGAAGTATTTCAGAACAAACCACAAGTAACTGGAGAGTATCTTAAGCATTAATGAAAAGCAAGTCATCTTAAGGACCCCCAGAAAGGGGAATATAACCAACTCCTTCTACTGAGAGAAACAGTTACATTATTCAAATTATACAGCTAAATTTCAATTTCATAGATATTTTGATCATCCTCTGTGACTGCGTTTAAAAATCAGTCTCTGAAGAAGGCAGAAGTCAGGCGGGGTATGTACCACATCACCGCTCCGATCGCTACTGTAAACTTCAGTAAGAGACAAAAATCAATACGGTGGTCAAGTAGCGTAGTGGAAGATAGCAGAAAGCTTGTAGTTTTTCCTCTGGTTTCATATACTTTGAAGATGGGAACTACTCCACTATAGACTGCCCTATAGCCTGCGAGTCAGAGATTCTTGGTCATCTGTATGTTTAATAGCACCTCAAGTATAGTTTCAAAATAAAACCAAATGGAAATTCAGAGAAACTAATTTCCTAACCACAGAAGCTTCCCTGTCCTTTACAAGCATCACCACTCTGCACCAAAGATGAAACTGGGCTCTCTCGGTTTCATTGCTCAGAGGCAGATAGCTCCCGCTGTTAGAATTCAGACGCTCCGGACCATGGAACGGCTCCCTTGGGATACCTGCATCTTGTGAAAGGCAGGCAAACATCCATCCGAGCAGCTCTTCCATAAAAAGAAAAGTCTTCCCAGAGCAAATCCGAGCACCCAGCCTCTGACAGAAAGCCTTCCAGAGTCGCGTTGTCTGCTCTTTACCAGGATAATACTCTGGTGCAGGAAGACGTCCTGCAGTAGAAAAATTTGTAGGCGGCAAGTGTTGAGTTGATGCTTATCAGCCAATCCATGACTGCCATTGAGATGTTATTAGTGACAGAATTGCTTAGCCAGGTATTTTTTTCCATAGTGGAGAATACACTGGTTCATCCGGGAGATTGCTACCGAGGTCCTCCTAGGAGTTAAAGCTTTAAACTCTTGGAACCGTTCAGTGTAAAAAAAAAAAAGGTCAACTGCTTCAAAATGATTCTAAGGAGCAACAGTATAATCACATTCAGGCAGAAAGTAAAACTGAATCACTTCCTTATAAAGAAGCTGGGAAAAATCAAACTGACAAATTCCTTTAAACGCTATGTTCCAACAAAAAGCATAATTTCACTTTTTTTTAGGTTCATCAGGATAATGGATCCTTACCTAATTGCTTTAACTGGATGGTGGATTAGAAAAAAACAGGAGCTAAAAATTTTAAGTTGGTGCTCAGCAGAATTGTTAGACCTTGCTTCAGCACTCTATAAGAAAGATGCCCCTCCTCACCCAATGTCTGTCTTTATCTAAAATGTAGATGTACAAAGGGAAATTGTCGCTGATGTTAACAATGCTACAGGTAAATGAACACATTTGACTTTATCTAATCCTTGTTTTTGTTTTAAAAAAACAGATTTGGCACAGAATTGTGGAGCGCAGTAGGGCAACAACTTAACTCACTTTACTCTGATTAAGAAGCACTGCTTCAAGTTCCACTGTTTGGAATGCACAAGCTTTACCAAGAATCTGAGGACAGCAAGCCACCGCTGATCTGCCACCAGTTTTCAGAGATGATGAAACAAAGCCCCACACTCCCCCCCCCCCACCACTTCTCAGGGTGCCTGTTTTGAGGGTAAGTTCCCCACAGCCAGGTGCTTTCCCATTTAACTAGGTTTCACATGGACGTTCTCTCACAAACGCTCATCCCCTTTCTCAAGTCTACCTGTTCCGCTGCCAGCTCTAGCTTACCAAGGGTATTCCCAGCAGCAGCTTTAACTCTTGCACTCACTCAGGCAACCCCTCTGAGAAGTTAGTAGCAGTTAAGAATTTTGGGGATGTTCAAGTACATGAGTAAATAAAGATACATGTTGTTTTTAATCAATGAAGGGCTGCAGCCATAGGCTGTTAGCATGATGCAGGAATCAACAATTACATGGCTCAAGCCTATAAATACAACTGTTTAAGCTGCTAAGCCCAGATCAACAGTATTTTTTCCATAAGTTTGACAGCTTACCTCTCTTACCTCCATAAAATTCACACATCTCCTTTTTCTATCAGGTAGCATCTATTACTGCAGTCAAATTCTCTCAACATCAAACTTCTCCCACATAGGTGGCTAAATTGGGGACCTAAAGGTCCTGACTGAAGAATGATCCTGAGCTGGAGCAAAGCTTTCCAACAGAGACCATAACTAGATGGCTGCATGACTGGAACCATGGGGTGCATGACAGCTGGGGAGAACAGCACTCAAGTCTGGAGCCGCTTCTCACTTGGGTAGGAAGCCAACTTGGGTAACTTCTTCTACAAAGAACTTCTTTTCTGCAAGCAGATGTTCCACTCTGGCTCTGCACTGTGTACTGGCCACACAGATGTAGCACACAAGTGGAAGACCCTAGAGACCATCCAAGCAGGAGGGAGGCTGTGTTGGATTTGAGAGAGAAAGTGCACCTTGAAGTATAGGGAGGCCCTGCTGACTCCTCCTGCCAAATCCACTCAGGTGGATCTTCTCCTGCTCAGCCTTTCACCCACCTCTCAAGGACCAGTAAGTAACATTGAATTTTGTTTAACGAGTCTTCTCCTCACTGATAACCACAATGATCTGTAGTAGATGCCTGTGAGTATGCATCAAATTAAATTTATAACCCTCCCTGCCTTTGAGTGCATAGCTTGCTTTCCTCCACTCCTCAGACATCCCATCCTTCAGATCCAAATGTACCCTGAAACAGAAACTTTGAGCAAGAAAAAAGCCAAGCTATTTTCTAATGTTTTAAATAAAGTTAGGCTGCAGTTCACACTGCAAGATATCCATAGCAAACAAATATATACCCAAATGCAGGCTGCAGCAGTGCTTCATACCCAACTGGGCATTTAACAACTTTGAAGAAAACACTTCTCTGCCTGCCAGGGCACAGGCAGTTATTACACTTGGTGACCTCTTAAGTCTAGTCTCATTAATTGTTCAAGCTGTTACCTCCCTTCCAGCCTGGACTAGAAATGCCACCCTGAAGTACCCAAAAGCCTCCCCCAGCACCCAGATATCCACCCAGCCCCCCACTCCATGGAGTACCCCATAGCTGGGAGGCCCCCTCCCACCCAGGGGAGCCTTCTACCAAGCAGCCTGATAGGCTGCTCTCTTCACTCCCCCTACGGATACCCTCAGTTAGGGCCCCCTCAAGACAAAGGTACCAAGCCCACCCTCCCACCAAAAAAAAAAACCTCTTTAGAGATATGCAGAATCCAGGAAACAGCCCCATAACAAAGTGGGAAAAACAAACACCAGCCCACACAAAGGAAGCCACAAAACCAACAACCCAGAAAGAAAAATTCACCTATTAAACACACAAAGCAATCCAATAAACTGAGGAAGAGCAACCAGAGCCATTTCCCTAATGCTTGAAGCAAAGCATCTAGGGACCAGACAAACAGTAAGAGCAACACCTAACAACCTGCCAGCTTTCACTCAGTTTGTCATTGTTTCTAAGTCTCCTTGGATACACAGTTCCTTTCTTCAAACAACCAAGTACCAAAAAACTCAGTCCACATAACTACAGCATGAACCTTTTCACTCTCACTGCACTACACAGTTATAATGAACAATACCAATAACAAAAGAATGGAAGACCATAAGAACCTTATCCTCAGAGAAGGGCACAGATCCACTAACCTACAACATGCTGATACCACTATCTCAAACACTCAAAAGAAAAACAGTCAACTACAAAACACACCACACTACAAAGACTCACTCTTCTCCCACACCTAAACAACCACCAGCACCTCACAACTCACCACAGGAATTAACAGCTCACTTGAGCCACCACAGCTGCTCCTATCCCTACAGGAACCACATGCCTTCAGCTCAAGTATCAGGGCAAGACCAGCAGCCCCTCCTCACAATCAGCTGCAACAGGACCTGGAATTAAAACACCACCACCACAAACAACTCAGCCATCAAACTCTACCCCCAGAGCACCAGCCACAACTTCACACCATCAGGTTATTCACTCCAGTCCTGGACCAGAAAGAAGGCAATATTCTCAAACCACCTCTGAAGAGCTGCCACTGTGGGAGCCCCAGCACCAAGGCACAGTGGTACAGCCAGCCCCCAGCACTCACCTCTATAGTCCCAACTCAGAGGAAACCACTCACACACAAAGGCTGATCCTCACCACCAGTTGCCCCACTGCAGCCTTCACCCTGCAACACAGTAAAATTAATAAAGCGCAGACCATGAAATAAGGAAATCTTACTCTTGCCTCTTATGTTCGTACCTGCCTGAACAACAGGACACAGCCTCATCCTGCTCATCCCTAGAACTTGAAGGGAGAAGGGCTGCAGCACAGATCCTGCATTACCTGAAGGAAAAAAAAATGATTAACTCTCTAATTGCAACCCTATACTGGCCTCAACAAAGCAAAGCCAAAGCCAGACAGCTACAGCCCTACACAGCCATACCTAGGTAACTCCACTTGGAGAGTGAAAACCCCCTAAGGACTGTACTTAGCAGCAGGGAGCTCAGCCAGCACCTGAAAAGCCAGGTGAAAGCCCAGGAACCCCAGTGTACAGTATTCTGCAGCAGCCCCATGCTGGGGGCAAGGGGGAGCTTGCAGACCCTTGACCCCCAGCACTCACAGCTTATGTTGATCCCTGCCACAGGAGGCCCTGTCGCAGCCCTCACCCTGCAACAGGAGACAAAGAAATCAAGTCACTGCTTGAGATTACTACTTGATTAGCCCCTACTGTCACTCCACCCTCACAGCAGCAACAGGGTTGGATTAAGGGGCATGCGCCTATCCTGCTCACCCTCACTGCTGCAAGGACAGGCTGCAGTTCTTACAGAGGCAGCAAGTGGAAACCTGCCTGCAGAAGCATCACATAGGCTCAGAAAAGCTCAAGGAACCCAGCGGCAGCCCTGCACCTGCACTAAAGCAGGCAGGGTGTGAGCACAGCAGCACCCACCCTATACAACCGGGGG
>NC_034412.1:33205990-33213873 GCF_002078875.1 Numida meleagris | reverse complement strand
GGGGGAGAGGGGGGAAGAACCCTGTGACAGCAATTCCATGGTGACTCTATTAAAGAGCAACAGTAACATGCAAGAAGAATACAGTAGAAGCCCAGAAGCCTCCTCCCAAAGGAGGGGAGCTCCCAGTGACTCTTAAATACTTACCACCTCCACAGAGCCAGAGCTGCACACTGCTTTGAGCCAGTAAGAAACACTTCCACAGCCCACACTCACCCTGCAATGGGGCTAAAATAAAAACCACACAAATTTAGGAACAAGTCTCTGACATACTTCTATTGTAGCAGCCTGGTGTGCAGCTTTGTGCCACAGCAGCTCCACCCTGCTCACTGCCATTGCGGAAACCAAAAGGGGGTGCAGCACTCAAAGCCATCCCAGGGTGGGGGGGGGGGGGGGGGGGGGGAACACCCCAGGGCTGCATTCAACCTCCATGAACTGAGCAGCAGCCCTGCACCATCCCCTCAATAAATTTAAAAAAAAAAGAGGAATCAGGTAGGAGCCAGCCAAGAGTACCACACTGGCCCCAAGAATCAGGGCAAGCCCAACAGTAGCCCCGCACCAGCCCAGAAAGAGCAAAGTGGGAACCTAACTCCGGCATGTGGCACTTCCCACACTGGAGAAAGGATTCTCACAAGTGTGGGCTAATTGTTGCTGCAGACTTCACCCTGAAACAGACAAGAAAACAGGAAATTAATTAGAAACCAGCCCCTCAGATTGCTTAACACCCGCATCCTACTTATCTCCAAAAGAGCAGGGAAGCCCACAGAAATCAGCATCTGAAAAAGCAGTCCAGGAACATCACAATATCTTTTCAGTGGCTCTCAACACTGAACAACCCAAAAAACAGACAAACCCCATGACAGCAGTTCCACACCGGCCCCAGAAAAGCAAGGTCACAACCCTTGCTGGCTCCAAGAAAGAGCAACAGAAACCTGCATAAACCAGCACTCCAAAAAGCAGAGCGGGAACCGAGCACCATCCCTCCACCATCAATAAATAAAAACACAGTAGGAGCCCAGCAGCCTCCTCCCACTAAAAGAGAGCTCCCAGTGACTCCAGAGTACTTACTAACTCCACAGGGTCACAGCTGCCAGAGCTGCTCACTGCATTGAGCTGGCAAAAAAAAAAAAAAAAAACCACAACAACTCCTCAGCAGCCCTCCCTCAGCCTGCAGTGGGTCCAAAATAAATAGCACATAACTTTAAGAACAAGTCTCTGACACTCTCCTATCTCAGCAGCACCAGGCTGGGGCTAAGAGGCACAGCCCCATCCTGCTCACTGCCACTGCCAGAACCAGAAGGAGGTGCAGCACCCACAAAGCCCCTCCTTGGGAATGGAGGGCACCCCAGGGCTGTTCTTGACCTCTGGGAGGTGAACAGCAGACCAGCACCAACCCATCAAGAAATAAAAAAAGACAGTGGTGGGAGCCAGGCAGGCGTACCATGGCAGCACTAATAAGCAAGGAAGCCAAGAAGCAGCCCCACATGGGCCTGGAAGGAGCAAAGTGGGAACCTAGCCACAGTGCAGGGCACACCCCAGCTACAGCTCCCGTGTACGAGAAGGGTCCCCAGCACTCAGACACCTTCTTCCACTCTCAGAAGAAGATTCTCACAGGACTGGGCTAATTCCTGCGGCAGAACACCTCACTGCAGGCTTCACCCTGTAACAGGAGACAAGAAAACAACAGAAAAATCAAGCAGAACTCAACTCAGCCTTTTTCTTTTCCATAATTAGGCCCACAGATTGCTTCTCATCTCCAGCAGCAGCATGGCTGGGCTAAGAACCTCACCTCCAAAATGGCACAGAAGCCCACACAAATCTGCACCTAATAAAGCAATCCAGGAACATCACACCATCCTCTCAGTGGCTGTCACAAAGAAAAAAAAAACACCCCCCACCCCTCCCAGGAAAACCCCAGAAGCTCCCAGCAATATCCCACAGCACTCAATAACACACAGGAGCCTCCAGCAGGGTACTTAAGAGGCTCTGGGGCAGGCCCTGCCCTGGGCTCCCAACAAGGCACAGCTGTGCCTAGGCAGCCCCAGCCCCACAGCACCTGGGGGTCGTTGCTTTGGTAATGCAGCTGGGCTTTGTTACGACTAGCCAGGCACCTTGACAGCTACCCCAAAAGCATTGGCCTTGGCTCATCCAAACAAAAATGTCCCCATGAATCATAGAATTATAGAATTAGCTAGGTTGGAAAAGACCTACAAGATCACCCAGTCCAACCATCCACCTACCACCAACATAACCCCACTAAACCAGGTCTCTCAACGCTATATCTAAATGTTTCTTGAACACCTCCAGGGACGGTGACTCCACCACCTCCCTGGGCAGCCCGTTCCAGTGCCTGACCACTCTGTCAGAAAAGTAGTACTTCCTAATGTCCAGCCTACATCTCCCCTGGCACAACTCGAGGCCGTTCCCCCTCAGCCTGTCACTAGTTACAAGAGAGAAGAGGCCGACCCCCAGCTCACTACAACCTCCCTTCAGGTAGTTACAGAGAGTGATAAGGTCACCTCTGAGCCTCCTCTTTTCCAGACTGAACAATCCCAGCTCCCTCAGCCGCTCCTCGTAAACACACTCCAGAGCCTCGATGACTTTCTTGCGGTGAGGGGCCCAAAACTGGACACAATACTCGAGGTGCGGCCTCACCAGGGCTGAGTACAGAGGGACAATCACTTCCCTACTCCTGCAGGCAACACTGTTCCTGATACAAGCCAGGATGCCA
This sequence comes from Numida meleagris, assembly GCF_002078875.1. Taxonomy (NCBI): domain Eukaryota; kingdom Metazoa; phylum Chordata; class Aves; order Galliformes; family Numididae; genus Numida; species Numida meleagris. Next base: position 33,211,145 of record NC_034412.1, on the reverse strand, counting down.
TTGGCCTTCTTGGCCACCTGGGCACACTGCTGGCTCATGCTCAGCCGAGTGTTGACCAATACCCCCAGGTCTGTTTCTTCCACACAATCTTCCAGCCACTCTGCCCCAAGCCTGTAGTGTTGCCTGGGGTTGTTGTGGCCAAAGTGCGGGACCCAGCACTTGGTCTTGTTGAACCTCATCCCGTTGGCTTCAGCCCAGAGATCCAGCCTGTCCAGATCTCTCTGTAGGGCCTCTCTACCCCCAGGCAGATCGACACTTCCTGCCAGCTTGGTGTCATCTGCAAACTTACTGAGGGTGCTCTCAATGCCCTCATCCAGGTCATCAATAAAGATATTGAAGAGGACAGGCCCCAGCACTGATCCCTGGGGAACACCGCTCGAGACCGGTTGCCGGCTGGATTTAACTCCATTCACCATCGCGCTCCGGGCCCGGCCCTCCAACCAGCTCCTTACCCAACAAAGAGTGTACCTGTCCAAGCCCCGGGTTGCTAGCTTCTCCAGGAGAATACCATGGGAGACAGTGTCGAGGGCTTTGCTGAAGTCTAGGTAGACCACATCAACAGCCTTTCCCTCATCCACCAGGCAGGTCACTCGATCATCAAAGGAGAATGTCTCACTGTGAGCCCAGGCAGACAGTGATGCCACCTCGCTGTGCACAACATGGTGGCAGGAGTGGGGTGCAGGGTAAAGGGTGAAGGGTGCAAGGATGTGGGATGAAGCTAAGGACAAAGGGAAGGAGAAGGATCTGGAGTGATCCTATGCAGAGCCGGGAGCTGGACTCCGTGATCCTTGTGGTCCCTTTCAACCTGAGAGATTCCGTAGTTCCGTGAATAAATCATAACACCGAGAGTGATGTAGAGATTTGCAAATACTAATTTTTATTTTTATCTTTTACCTGGCAGAGTCGAGAACCACAATTTCAGATTAAGTTAGGAGAGAGTGGAAGCAATGCAGGTGCCAGTACGTAGGTACTCGCCTCCAGTTTATCTGATGTAGAAAGTCTATTTAAGACCCTAACTAGGCAAGAGGGAACACTCTTTCTGTAGATGCAAGTTCATGAGCAAAAACCCATCATTGCGGATGTTGCTAGTATCTCAGTAGAGCTGAAATAAAATTAGATGTTTATGTTTAACACCTGAGTCCAGAATCCAATTCAGATGCCAGTAAAATCATACAATCGCAGAACAGCTTGGGCTGGAAGGGACCTCAAAGATCACCCGGATCCAACTCCCTGCCATGGGCAGGTTGGCCCCCAATAGATCGGGCTGCCCGGGGCTGCATCCGACCTTTCCTAGAATGCCTCCAGGGACCGGGCGTATGCAGCCTCTGGGCAGCCTGTGCCAGCGCCTCGCCACCGTCAGATAAATACTTCCCCCTAATATCTACTCTAAGACTCCCCACATTTACTTTAAAACCACACTCCCTTATCCTATCGCTACCTACCCACACAAAAAGTTTGTATTCCTCTGGTTTATAATCTCCCTTCAAATATTGGAGGGCCATAAGGAGGTCTCCCTGGAGCCTTCTCTTTTGCAGACTGAGCAAGACCATCCGCCTCAGCCTGCCTCTGTAGGAGGGGTGCTCCAACCCTCCGATTGTCCTCGTGGACCTCCTCTGGACCTGCTCCGAAAACTCCACGTCTTTTCGAGTTGAGGGCCCAGAACCTGGATGCAGTACTTCAAATGCGGCCTCACGAGGGCCAAAAAGAGTGGCACAATCCCCTCCCTTGTCCTGTAGGCCGCCCCTCTTTTGATGCAGCCCAGGATACTGTTGTCCTTCCAGGATGCAAGAACACAATTCTGGACTGTGACCAGCTTTTCATTCACCGAAACCCCCACATTCTTCTCTGCAGAGCTACTCTCAAAGAGTTCTTCTCCCAGTCTGTATAAATATCTGGGATTCCCTCAACCCATGCACAACACTGTGCACTTGGCTTTGTTGAACCTCGTTAGATTTACGTGGGCCCGCTTTTCAAGTTTGCCGAGGTCACATTGGTTGGTGTCCCTTCCTTCTGCCGTACCGCTTTTGCTGCTCTGCCCGGTTTCATCGGCAAACTCGCTGAGGGTGCACTCGATTCCATCATCTACGTCACCGATAAAGATGTTAAAAAGTACCGGTCCCAGGAAGAGCTCCTGGGGAATCAACAGCCTCCACCTGGACGTAGATCTGTTGGCCATGACCCTCCGGCTGTGACCTTCCAACCAATTCCTTATCCATCAAATTGTCCACCCTTTGAGCTCACATCTCTCCAGGTAGATGACCTCAGTTGCCTTCCCTGATGCCAGTAACAGCATCAATACTGTTGCAGCCACCGGATTGGTCAGTTGTGACCTTCCTTCAGTACAGCCGTGACGGCCACCTCGGTTCACCGGCTCGTCCTTCACATGACTTAACATCTCTTCCAGAAGGATCCGCTCCGTGATCTTCCCGGGAGCAGAGGTGAGTAGTTCCCCGGGTCTTCCTTTCTCCTTTTCTTAAAAACAGGAGTGAGTTTTCCCTTTCCCAGTCGCTGGGGACTTTGCCCAACAGCTGTGATTTCCCAGATACGATGGAGAGCGGCTTGGCCAGCCGCATCATCCAGCTCCCTCGAGATCTTGCGATGCAAGTCATCCGGCCCCACAGACTTATACACATTCAGATTCTTGAGGCGGTCTTGGACCCGATCCACCCTTACGGCGCAGCCGATTTTGCTCCCCCAGCTCCCACCTAGAGATCCAGGAGTGTGAGAGCCAGGGACGTGAGAAATACGAGAATCCTGGCTGCCAGTGAAGGCTGAGGCAAAGAACCATCGAGTACCTCCTCCTCCTCCGTGTCTGCTGTAGCCGGTTCTCCTTTCTCATTGAGCAGAGGAGGTATGCTCTCTTTGGCCCATCTCTTCTGACCGACGTACCTATAGAATCCCTTCTGGATTTTTTACATTCCTCGCCAAGCGCAGTTCCATCTGCGCCTTGGCTCTCCTGATTCCATCTCTGCTCATCTGGACGGCATCCCTGTATTCTTCCCAGGAGGTATGTCCTCGTTTCCACTGCCCATATGTGCTCTTCTTGTCCCTCCGCTTGACCGGAGGTCCTTGCCAAGCCATCCTGCTTTCCTGCCTCTTCTGCTTGTTTTCCCATACCGGGAAACTGAGAGTTCTTCCATTCTTGGAAAGTCATCCTTAAGGAATGGCTGGCTTTGCTCCGCTCCTTTGTCTTTAAGGACAGCCTCCTGGGGGATCTCACCCAGTAATTCCTTCAGTAGCGTGAGGTTTGCTCTCCTGAAGTTCGGTCTCCTTACTTTGCTTTACAGCAGGCCCATCCTCCTCAAGATTCCATACTCCACCAAGGCACGATCGCTACGGCCCTGGCTGCCTCCAGTCTTAACCCCTTTAATGATCTACTCAGTGTTGTTGAGCACCGGGTCCGGAAACGCTTCTCCTCTGATCAGTTTGTTTAATACTTGGACCGGGAAGCTCTCCTCTGTACGCTCCAGGCATATTCAGAATTGCTTGCGGCCTGCTGTGTTGATTTCCCAGCAGATGTCCGGGTGGATGAAATCCCCCACCAAGATGAGAGCCTGCAAACGCGACGGTTCCAGCATATGAAGCGAGAAGGCTTCGTCTCCAGGCTTCCCCCGATCGGGTGGCCCATAGTGGACCCCGACCACCATATGTCCTCTACTGGTCCTATCCCTGATTCTCCAAGATGGCCCCTCTTTCCCTGCCTATGTCTTCTGAAAAGTCTGCAGCCCTCTGTCATCTCAGTCCTGTCACAGAAATCATCTTACCACATCTCTGTGATCTCAATTAGGTTATGGTTTTCTAATTACTCCGTGGCTTCTGACTGTTCCTGTTTATTTTCCAGGCTGCGCACATTGGCGTTGAGGCATTTCAGCCATCTGATGCCCACACACCCCGTCTCTCAAAGGCCTGTTGTCTTAGTTTCAGCTGGTCCGGAATTTTTTCTTCAGAGCCTCTGATATGGTGCTGTGTTTTGGTTCTGGGAGAAAAACCATGTTGATAACACACCAATGTTTACAGTTGCCTGCTAAGCAGTGTTGTATAAAGCCAAGGCCATTCACAGTGAAGGGCCCGAGGTGCTGGGAGGGAACAGAATTAGGATGGCTGACTTAAATTGGCCAGAGGGATATTCCATACCAAATGACGTCAAGCAGAAGGAGTTGTGAAGGGGGTGGGAGATCGCCTCTTCCTCTTAGACTGCTCAGGGGGCTTGCTCGGCATCAGTCGGGGGACTGTGAGCTGTTCCTTGTGCATCATTGTCTGAACCCTTCTTTTCTTTTTGCTCAAAGCTTGCTTTCTGAGGTATGCTTTGTGATAAGACTCTAACTGACTTACCAAGGAGGCAAATGGTGGGTGTCACCGTGTGGCAATCAACATCACTGTGTGAACATTCAAAAGCATTTTCTTCAGAGCTGTTTGCCCCAGGAAGAGAGTGCTCAGGAGTGTTTACTGGCAGAAGATCTGGCCTGTGACCAAGTAGCGCCAGCTTGGTATGTGAGACTGGGGAATGATACCATAGTATCCTGTGAAAAACAGGATGCAGTTGGGCACCTCCCTGCTCCCTCTTATCTGCTGGCAAGGCCCGGAAGATGGGAACAAAGGAGTTTTCTGCTGAGATCCCAAAGCCAGAAGCTGCCACTCCAAAGAGAGCTGACTCAACCAATTTGGACTTATAAATAAGTTCGTACTGCTGTTGGAGGTTGTCATCGACCAAAGCGGTCGTCAACCAAAGCAGTCATCAACCAAAGCGGTTGGCAACCAAACAACAAACCCTGATGACCCATCACCCAAGAAGATCAACGTCTGCGCTACAAACAGCGCTGGACCCCTGGTGGTGACTATCTCTCTTGCTTTCTACAAAGACTCCTTGCTTTTTTTAATCTCTTTTCTATCGCCCACCTTCCCTTCCCCATCTCCCTAAGCTACTAGGATTTGTAATAAACTGGTCGGGCTAACATTTGACCCATTGTGTCTTAATCTCGCCATCGGGTATACATATGTTAAAAGAACCCCTTCTCCCTCCTGTAAATTGGAGAGAGACAATCATTTAGAATCATAGAATCATAGAATTAGCTAGGTTGGAAAAGACCTACAAGATCACCCAGTCCAACCATCCACCTACCACCAACATAACCCCACTAAACCAGGTCTCTCAACG
>NC_034412.1:33200745-33204840 GCF_002078875.1 Numida meleagris | reverse complement strand
CATGCTGGCTGGGCCTGATCCCCCGGTTGTCCTGCAAATGCCACGTGATCTCGTGATTTGTTATATCTTTATTTATTTGTCAATGTTATGATCCTTTTTCTCTGTCTTAATAAATAGTTTACTCTCAACCCACAAGTTTTACTTTGTGTTTTTTTTTTCAATTCTCCCCCCCTCCATCCCACTGGGAAGGAAGGGCGAGCAAGCGAAAGACTGTGTGGCGCCGAGCCACCTGCCGGGCGAATGGGGGCCTTGGTGCCCCTCGGTGAAGTGTCCCTAATTACTGATGCGATTCCTCATCTTGCCCTGCTTAATACGCTCATTGTTTCCTGGGTTTGGACTACTGCCCAGGCCCACTTCTTTTTCCAGCCTGAGAACCTCGTATCTGTTGCACAGGGACGCTATGGGAGTAAGGGGGAGATGCCTCCTTCTGCCCTGAGCGGAGGTGAAGGTCCAGCCCCCGTCACCGTGCTAGTTACTGTGACTTCCATCCTTAAGCCAGGAAGCTAGTTTAGTGTCTTCGCCTCGCGGGGACTTAGGATGAGGCTGTCAGTCAGTGTGTGCCGGTTCAGGCTATCTTGTGTCCATCTCCCGCTCCAATTCCCAGACACCCCTTAGCATGGTAATTTTATCCTGCAGCCTGGTCGTTTGCTTGAGAATTCAAGTCATTGAGCGGGGCCCACCCGCACCCACGACAACTCCCTTTTCACTCAGGCCCTTGAGGGACTTCCAGATTACGGAGTTTCCCGCAACCGAAGGTCTGGACAGCTCCATGGCTCTTCAGAAGTGCCACCCGGGTGCACGTGTGAGCCCGGAAAGGTTGTGGCCCCACCGTCTGTGTTTGGGCCTCAGCCCCGATGGTTGCGGTGGGTGGCCACTGTGTTCGTAGGTCTGCATAGGTCTCCACCCATTATTTGCTTCATACTTTCATTTAAAATATTTACAGGGACCTACTGTAGGAATTGTGAAAATATCAGGCAAAATAGACATATTGTGATAAAAAGAAAACCACAACCCACGGAACAAACAGTCTTTCCCATTCTGTTGCAGTTTATTATCTGCATTTCTCCGTTATTTCCTCCTTATTAAAGTGACATTTTATCTACAGAGTAAAACCTAAAAAGTGTGTCAGTGCTATGCCTGCCTAAAATAAGCTCTGGAGATGTAACTCGGGCTTATTTTGCTAACGGGTCTTCAGATAGCTTAGGCTCTGCTAGGTTTGCTCTTTTTCCAATTCTAGCCCTTAAGCCCCGCCTCTGGCTAAGCTGGCACATTACTTTGAATGGTTGGTCGTGCCCACACTCTAATTTTAATGCAGATTAGAGGACAAGAGCGTCTTTCTGGCAGACTATTTCATCAATTCCATTTGCATTGTCATCTTGTCGACACAATGCAGATAGCAGTTCGAGATGAAGAGGAAACGACTTAGATCAGTTCAGGGCTGGGAACCGCCCCGAAAGTGCGCACCAAATTGCGGCCTTGTGGCAATACAGTGAAGCCAACAACCCAGGTTTCCCAGCCATTGTAGCTGACCCCGGGCATCTCCTGGCCTACAATTTCCGTTTCCTTCACAAAAGCCAGGCTGAGGGATACAATGAAAGGGACAGCTGGTGCAAACAATCCCACTCTGCCTTCTGGTACACTTCTGAACCTGGCAGCTGCGAAATGTTCCCATTTTCCAGCATTTACACATACCAGACTGTCCGCAGACCTAGAGGAAATCCGTGATAGAAACAGGAATATACTGCAAGTTTTTGAGGCGAGCGGTCTGTTGCTGGTTGGAGAAGTTCTGCGGCAGAAAGGAGGTGCATTAAAAGCAATGTAGGCAGCTTTACATCATTGTTCAAGCCCGTAGCTACGCGCCGAAAATCCCTGGCTGCTAGACTAATTCCTCTCAGAGCAATCAGAGTGCTCAAAATTGCTTTTTTTAAGGAACATACTGATTCCGGCCGGTCTCCGATTCAGAGTTTAATCTCTCGGGGTGTTTTGTTGTACTTGAAGGTCCCCAGATAGTCGACCTATTTCTGCTGTCTCCCGGGCTTATTCTTTATTTCAAACGACTTTCTTTCCATAACGGCCGATTCGATGTACCTTTTTGTCTGTACATACTTGTATGTGTTTCTGTTCTATTTTTTTTTCTACTACATGCTGTAGCTGATATATTTTTTACGTGCATTACTACCCATAAACATCCTTAACATCTCTTTGGAATAAAATGCAAGCAAGAATCAGATATGATTTCTGGCCAACGTTTCCTTTGCTTATGAAAAAGTAACGATACACACGTGTTTGTATAAGTTCAACAGTAGTCTTCTCGAGTTTATTTTTGTGAGTGATTATTTTGGGAAAGTTTTTCTTGTTTTCCTCTCATTTTTCTGCCCAGCAGTGAATCTCTTATAAATGTTTGTTTAAATCTTCACAGTCCCCTCGATGTAATCAACTTGCTTACGGCTGCTCTCTGCTTAGACACAAATATATTTACATGGATATGCATACACACATGTAAACATGTAGAAATATAAGCACTGCTGGCAGAAAGGCAAATTTTATCAAAGAGTACAAATGTGTTCCCTTTAAGATAATGCCATGCAGTATCATAAATTGATCTGAAAGGTCCGCTGGCAGCCTGCTGTCCGTCTGTATTAGGTTTGTCTCCATTAAACCAAAATGCAGGAGCCTGGATCTGTGTCTGACTGTCAGTTTCCTGTTCACTAGGACGGAGACAGACAGTCTGTATGAGTAAACATGCCTACCAAAGATGAGATTATTAAACTAACAATAGCAACAAAAAAGAAATGTCATAAACATGTCCCCTCTTAATTGCATTTAGTGTGAAATCGTCAAGGTACTAATGGGCCTGATTATATTGGTGACTTCCTGCCCTACATTGTTGAGATATTCCATATCTTGCTGAATAACAGTTGAAATACCATCGTGGGTCCTAGCTCGCAAAAGGACTTTTACATCTTAAAACTAGCAGAAAATACACTTTTAATCAACTGTCAAAAGATAATTCTATATTTTGCTTAACTTCTCCCATTCAGACTAAACTAATCTTGAGCATTTTAGAGTAGGATTTGATTCCAGCAGCGAGGTAATTGGGATGAACCGGGATTTTAGGGAAGAAATGGCTGAGAAAGTTACCAGAGAAAGAAAAAGAAAGGATAGGAATCTGACTGCAAATCTAGAACTTACATATTCTGAGTTCCATTTACCCTCTTAATTGCAACTGCTCGGTTTGGACATAGGATTTGTACAGTAGGATAGTGAAGAAAGGATTATTTCCCTGATGGCAACAGCTGGTAATTGTTCCTAGATGATGATGCGCTGCAGTTTCTGCTACACTAACAACATAAAACAACTATATAGCATCCACTGTTTCTGCTTTTTTAATTGCCATTTATGATGCTAGGCATAATTAACAACATTTTCAATCTAGTTTGTCTAACTTATTAAAACCTTTTCTTCCCTTTCACTTTTTTTTTTCCTATCGCTTTTCCGTTTTAACTTAGTTCTCCCTTAGCATCTTTATGTCTGCCTTTCTTGATGCGCTCGGAGCATATGCTTTCATTCTTTCCTGCAGCCGCTTTCTTTGCCTGAGTCTAACTGCTACATATACAACACAATTTTGAGACAATTACAAGCGTGTCTCAATGTGTGCATTCACTTTTTCCATTTATAAACCTTTATCTATGCAAATCAAGTATTTAGGTGCTGTGGACTAGGTTCATGCAAAGGACAACAGCAATGAAACACTCAGCATCACAAAACTTAATTTTAAGTGCATAAACGCTTCGTAAAATTTATTGTTTTGGTGTCCACTTTCCTCTATCCTCTACACAGGAAACTTAAGTAGAGTTCACAGAAAGCAAACAGCCTTTGAAGGTAGTTATGAGGAGAAGACTACAAAGCACTCTCAAAAGACTACGTTCATTCTTGAAAGTGCTAAGGTGTTTATGATGCTTTGGAAATCACCACTGTACTAGTGGTGATTCTTTGGACCTAAAAAAAAAATTATCCTTTCTTTCCTCCTTTCTTCCTTTCTTTCTTTCTTCCTTTCTTCCTTCCTTTCTTTCTTCCTTTCTTTCTTCCTTTCTT
>NC_034412.1:33123102-33200505 GCF_002078875.1 Numida meleagris | reverse complement strand
CCTTTCTTTCTTCCTTTCTTTCTTCCTTTCTTTCTTCCTTTCTTTCTTCCTTTCTTTCTTCCTTTCTTTCTTCCTTTCTTTCTTCCTTTCTTTCTTCCTTTCTTCCTTTCTTCCTTTCTTCCTTTCTTCCTTTCTTCCTTTCTTTCTTCCTTTCTTCCTTTCTTCCTTTCTTCCTTTCTTCCTTTCTTCCTTTCTTCCTTTCTTCCTTTCTTCCTTTCTTCCTTTCTTCCTTTCTTCCTTTCTTTCTTCCTTTCTTCCTTTCTTCCTTTCTTCCTTTCTTTCTTCCTTTCTTCCTTTCTTCCTTTCTTCCTTTCTTTCTTTTTCTTTCTTCCTTTCTTCCTTTCCTTCTTCCTTTCCTTCTTCCTTTCTTTCCTTCTTTCTCTAGGGAATAATAATAATGAAGAAACCTATGTGCCACTAGGGTTGGTCATTCCCTTGAGATTGAATCTGAACATGCATTGAAATTCTGGCTTTCCAGAGAAGGGAGCTTATAGAAGGAGGCTGGGGTGGGAGAGGTTAAATATACTCTCTGCATGTCTTACAGTTTGCACTTTAGTTGAAGATAATTTGTGTTTTTTTTTACCATGAAGTCTTAGAAATGATGTGGATACCAAGCTGTTCAGTAGTATCAGCACTATAAATAAATCTGTGTTATGCGTACGGTCAGCGGTAGAAGTGTGGGCGTCAGAAAGGTTTTCTTACCTGAAAGATAGACAGCTAATGAACTTCAGTTATACGCATTGATAGAGTAGTGGGTTCAGTGGTGGCTGAGGTCGTAGACGTGAGGGAGCCCATTTTCTTCAGTGTAACTTTTAGATCCACTTGGTGGTGGTGGTTTCTTGGGTTCTTTTTTTTTTTTTTTTTTTTGTGTGTGTGTGTGTTAGCTTCAGTTACTCTGTCACATATGCGAAAACTCACATTCTTATGCTTTTCCTTTACTGAAGCAAATATGAATGTTGTTACAGTACTTCCATTTCGGGATACTTATAAATTGTCTGAAGTTAAAAGTGTATTTTTTTTCTTTTCTCTAAGAGGTTCTTAAGGACCTCGAGTTTGATTTAAAACACGTGAGATAAAATAGCGTACACTGCTCTCAATTAGCAGAATAAATGATTTTATAAATTGAACCTGGAAATGATGTTGTTCAGTGCCATTTGCCCTCGCTTTTGAAGAGCAAGTCTCAGAAATCCCATAACCTACCAGTGCAGATCTGTTAATACAATGCACAATCAGAGGCCTTTGGAATAAAAAGAATAGTACTTCTTTTCTTGTTTTCCTTCTTACGAAGTCTAGCAAGTTAAAATAATGATAAAATCTGATCTCAGTCTCAAGGTTCTCAAGATTCTGGCTTTCTTCATCTTTAACACTGTAATGATAAGCATCCTTGTAAGAAAGTAACTACTTATTTCTAACCTAACAAACCAAGAAGGTGTATCGTCCGGAACACTCGCATGTGGTTACCTGCATAAGCCTAAATTGGTTAAATCGCTGTTTCTGCCATAGTTTTAGACTGGGCCACTTAGCTTTGTCACCAAATCTGTCTGTTGCAGAGATCGGATGTCGAATGGGCCAAAGACTGCTGGCATTAAGGTGCTCGGATGCGGTAATTTTGTTCCAGAGAATAAGTTAATGTGATGGATAGAGACAATTTATCTGTTTCCTGTCCTAGCTCATTCACAGATATTTACAGCTACCACCTAAATGCAAGCAGACCAAATAGAGATAATAAAAATATTATATTGGAATTCTCTCTGCATTAAGAGCGTGCACACGTGTGTGGACAAAATCAAAGTCTGGCCAAAGCACAAAATGAAATACAGCCACCAGGGCACATAAAAGATAATAAATAATTCTATGAGTGCGTAAGCAATAAAAGAAAAACTAAGGAAAGTGTTGGTTTGTTGTTTAGCGGTCCAGGAAAGCTCTTTGAATGGTAAGACTAACTAAACTAATGGATATTTTCCCATGCAGTCTTCTCCAAATAACGCTGTTGGACATTTGCAACATGAGTAGCTCAGTTAATATCGACAACGAATATTCTGGATCAGATTAAAGATAGATGGAACCAGAAAAAACGATGTGTTGAATGGACTAAATCAAATCAATTTCATTCAAAGGTTTTCATACCATGATTGAAAGCATCCCAGAGGCTGTTGATCACTTGGAGATAACAGCAGAGGCTCTGGAAAATGGGGGAAAAATCTTTCTTCCTTTAAGGGAATCTTTTGCTTTACAAAGGATCAGCAAGAAAATTATAGTCCTGACAAAAAAACTTAATATATGAGAGCAACTAAACTTCTTGCCAGCAACAGGGAAAGAAAAAAACACACAAACACAGGCTTATAAGTAGGATCTAACAAAAAACAATAAAACAAAAAAAAGAAATCAAGTTAAGCCTATCACATTATCTTTTAAGAGAAGGTAACAGATTATAAGAATACACAAGTTACGAGTGAATTGGACTTTTGTTGTTGCTGTTTTATTTTTTTGCGTTATTTGTTTATTTTAAGTATGTCTTGATAAAGGCATTCTCTCCTGAGAAAAGATATGTCATGAATTTCTAGACCAAGAGTGAAAGGATGCTGTATGGCTTCTGTTGAAATCCATCCCACTCTGCTTCATCCAGCAAATATCTCCTTTCACTTTTTTTTGTCTGTTTTGTTGTTGTTGTTGTTGTTGTTTTTATTTGTTTTGGTTGTTTTTTGTGTTGTTCGGGTTTTTGCTTTGATTTGGTTTTGTCTTGTTTGCTTGGTTGCTTGTTGCTGTTTCTTCATTGTTTTCTGTTTGATGATTCATGCACAGTATTGCTGAAGAGATATTGAAAACTAAACCTTATTCTAGGCACCCAAGTTTATAAATTTGGTTTATAATGGTGAGTAAGAAATATGTAAGATTTATTTGTGAAATATGTTGATCTATTTCTTCAAAGTTTTGACTACTGCAAATTCTATGAAGCTAAGTATCTTTAATTCTAACTGACAAATTTTATGAAAAAACACACCGTTCATGATTAAATAGTGTTGGCAATATTTCATTGAGTTGCTTAGTGATACGCGAGTTTTTATGTAGATGTATTAATGTGAAGATCTTTACCCCAGAGCGTGATGAACATTAAGGTTTCAGTTACCAGACTGATTTTTGGTTGAGGAGGAAGTACTTTTGTAAATGTAAAATGTGATGTTGTAAAGACGTTATTTACAAGGTATCTTCTTGGTGATGATAAGAAATTGTTGAAGAAATTTATCCAGAAATTCACCTGAATTTTCATAAGAAAGCAAGATTGAAAGTGGATCTGTAGCACTGATATTTATTCATGCAGAAACCCTTTCGGTAAAATAATAAAAAATGTGAGAAAAAAATATGCATGAAAGAATGTTACACAATTTCTCATGAAAAGTCCCAGAATGGAGATTTTGAATTACACTATAATCCTGAAGGTCACGGTGCCCTTTCCCTCCATGCATTAGCAAAAGTCTTAACTGCTGTTTTTTTTAGTCAAGGGAGCAGTACCTAGAGTACTTAACCAGCCACCATGGAAACTGAAAATCCTGTAAAATGCTGATGGTCTGGGTAGTAGATCTCTCGCTATAGTTAATGAGATGAGATAGTCCCCTTATATGGTGGGAGTCTCTTATGCTATGATCTTAAAGGCTAGGAGTTACGTTTCAGTCTTGTTTGTGATACTGAGATGTATCTGATTTTGGACTACTGGGTCTATAAACAGAAATCACCTTGTTTAGAATTAGAACAGGATAATTAGTAAAGTAAGTAAACAACATTCTTTCGCTACTAAGCGTTAGTCTGATTTTATGGAAAACTAGAATCTAATCTCAGCACAAATATATTAGGGTTCTCAGTAGTGAAATGTACTTTCACAGTTTCTGTTCTTAATAATGATGCTATCACACATAGCATATGAGTATCAATGCACCGATAGGTTTCTGGCGGATGATCTGAAGAGCCCAACATGCCCAGTCTATTGTGCAAGTGTAATCTGTTGCATGCATAAATCCTGATTTTTCTAGAGGCTACCATGAACTAACATTCTAAATATAGAATTAAAAATATTTAGAACATACATCCAAAAGCAGAGACACAACTAAATGTTGCATTTTAGGGGGGTTTTGTGTTGTTTTTCTTTTTGCTGCTCAACTGCTATTATGATAATGTGAGTAGTTCTTCAGCTGGAGCCACAAAACTGTGCTGTGGTAGGAATATTCTGTTCCTGACTACACTTTTCTGACATTCTCCCTCTGAGGTAAATAATGTAGGATGAAAGCATACGAGCTAATTTTATGATAATGAAATAGTAATTTGAGGAATGTATTTATGTTACTGGAAATATTATGAAAAAGGAAACAAAAAGGAAACAAAGTTTGGGCAGGCCTTTTGCTAAACAAGCGCATTTCTGAAACAAACTGACAGATCTTCAAAAAAGATCTTAGAGAAATATCATGCAGATGGCAGAATTAAAGTTTCATGATAACGATGTTAATCATGCCCCGGTTATTTGGTGTTTGTTGCACCAAGGATCACATTGCCTAACAAGAAAATAACTTTTCTAAATTTGATAAATTGATTTAAAAAGAATATATCACCAAAACTCTCTTAAAGTTCTGGAAAAAAAACCAACAGTCAACACGTAGCCTATTGCCTTGAGAATATATTAATCTCTCAGTAGCCTGTATAAGAATGCATCAGATAACGTTTTTCAGATGTCTTCCTTTGACATTTTTTAAATTAAGCTGCAAAACAAACTTTTCGTTGCTCTTAAGCACAGATGAAACAAATGCTGTAATTGATTACCTGCTCTGCCACAGAGAAAAAAAAAATCCGTCAGGGTAGTCCAAAACTCTGTTAAAAAAGCAAAGCAAAAAATATGCAGTTAATTGTTGGCTAGCTAGTCTAGCTATGAAAATGAAATGATCTTTAAAAGGCCTTCAGAATGGAAACAAAAATTAAAGCATAGAATTGAGTGGATGGGCCAGCATGGCACACACGATTATGCAGCTACGAGTCGTTAAGACTAGTCTTGAAATTGCGCGTACAGTTACTGTGTTGTTTGTTTTGCGCGATCATTCTTAACTATTGTCACTGGCCACAGCTCTTTTCACAAAGTTCCCCGCAGTCCATGCCTTAAAATCTATGGTTATAATCAGTCATATAAGTGTAAAACACAGGAAATGAGAAATAAACAAAAATATTACAGGCTAGTTGAACTGGTATCCTTTTCCTGCTTTCTCAACAATTGGATCTTTTCCCTACCCATGCACAGAAAATAAACTGAAAAGACAACACGTCTCTTCAGATAAAATATTTGTAGGGACCAGAAGTGGACAGGAATACAAAAAATGAGATCATTCTCGAGACTCTTCAGTAATCCAAACACCTAGTCCCTGCTAGCCACCTGAAGAAGGAGAGGCTTGGCCAGTCGTAGTAAGATTTCTCCGTGCTGTAAGTACCAGTAATAATACCTTTATTTAAACTGTATATATAGTCAGATGACAGAAAAGACACTTTTAGACCTAGGCCCTAGGAGTCTCCATTTGGGCCATTTACCCAAATTGTCTTTTTGTTATGTACACAGGACCTTACAGAGTACCTATGCCATCATCTAATTTGTTTGGCTCATTTGCATTCCTGATTTGAATCTCATTTTTATTTTCAGAGATTGCTGCTAATACTTAGCAGCCCTGAATAATTTTCTTCATGTTTTAGGGAAGTATAGAGAGATCCAGGTTGTTTGCTTGACAGAAGTGAGTTGAATAATACGTACGTTTTGAAAGGATGCAGTGCCTTTATTTCTTCGATGGGGAAACATGAGGAATTATACTTTTGATACGGTCGTATATATTTTGCATAGCCAAAATTGATTATGGCTAACAAGCACAAAATTAAGTTCTACTATTATAATCATGCGAAGATTATGCTCGTTGGTGAAACTGGACCTAAGCCTAATTGAATGGTTTGTGCTACCAGTAAGAATTACTTGTGATTCATACTTAAAATGATGATAATCAGTGTTATAAAAGGCATAACTAAATTCTCACTAGTGAATACTGTCACTTTGTTTAGGCTATCCTCCCACCTCAGCAGTATCTATTGTTGCAGGATCTAATCTTAGGAATGGACCCGTTAGGGGACACGTTGCGAACTAAAGAAAAGTCAAGGGTGAACATTGTGGTTTTAACAAATTTTCGAGTTGGATTTGCACCTGGCCAACTGAGTGCCCCCATTTTCAAACCTGGATTCTCTTTCTGCCAGGCCCAGTAGGTTCATCATGTTTATTTTAAAACATTTCCAGTAAACCTGTGGGTTTCCTGCTGAGGGTACTGTTTACCGTACATGAATCCGTGTTCACTTCAATGCAGAGAATTAATTAAGAATGAATCATAGTAATGAGGGCAGTGGCTTTTTTCCATGGTACTGTCATTCTCTGAATATGCTTTTGTGAGTCTTCCAAGGTGGAGTAAGCAGGTGCTATAACCAGAAGAAACAATCCTCAACTGAGTTGCTTTTTGAGGTGAGAGAATATGGAGGTAAAGAGGAAAGGCAGTTAGTTTAAGTATTTTTATACAACTCCTCATGTAAATATGTTTTCATTTATTGTCCATCAAATGAATAGTTTGTTACCATGTAAACATATGGTGAAGTGCTTTGTAGAATAAAGTGCTTTG
Source organism: Numida meleagris (assembly GCF_002078875.1). Classification (NCBI taxonomy): domain Eukaryota; kingdom Metazoa; phylum Chordata; class Aves; order Galliformes; family Numididae; genus Numida; species Numida meleagris. The sequence goes on along the minus strand of NC_034412.1, from coordinate 33,193,828 downwards.
TCTGTTTAAGGTACTAGAAAAATAGCAGCCTCTAAAAGCAGGGTGATTTTTTTTTTTTTTTTTTAGTTGGTGAGTCAGTAAAGTCTACTGTTTATTAAAATGAAATATCTGAGTAATTGTGAACTTCAGAAAGCTCAGCTATGAGATCCAGTCATCAGTTAGATTGTTCTGTAGCACTCTGAGTCACCTGCAAAATCTTTGTCAACATCTTGTTTATTGAGCAGGTAACAAAAACTGATGATGAACTCTAATTGTTCCCTCTTCAGAAAAAGCCTAGTCGAAAAATATCCTGTTCATAGAAAATTATGGGATATGCATGAACTTGAATTCTACTGTGTGATGGAGCTTTGGGAGTCTGAATGTGATGTGTCTGTGAAATAAAAATTACCGAACATTTTATTTGTTGTTGTTGTAAATGCTTAAAAGTCAGATCACTGAAAAGTTCTTAGTGTTACTCTTGTTTCTGTGCTTATCTTCTGATTGCGACAGCACTGTCTCCTCTCCGTCTCCTCCATGCCTCCGCAGTGTCTGCCCGCTTCAGAATTCCCTTCATTGTTGTCCAGGGTTCGTTGCTTTTCAGGTCACCTCTGAAAATCTCGCATAACTCTTCAATTTCTCCTTTCCTACTCAAACAACTATTACTGTATCTGGAAAATTATATTAAAAAATTACTAAGGTGACTAAGTCAAGAACACAAATTAAAAAACATTAAAATTAAAGATACCCGTGCAATCTCCGTTTACCTCCCTTGGGCATACACATTATAATGGTCTTCAATTACATCACCACAGATTTTCTGACTTGGGATCCCTGACTCGTTTGGTCAGGGACACTACTTCCTTAATTAGAAATATTCAGTATTTCATTCTCTTGCTTTTGTTCAGCGTGCGGACTTGCCTTATGGACTTCGAGCAATTCAGATCACGCTCTTTAAGCAGGAATTATTGATTTTTCTACGCTATTTTTTAAATGGAACTCATTAATACAGCGTCAGGCTTTACTCTATATTCACAAAATCCTCATTAGGTTAAGAGATTTTATTATCTCCATTTTACAGACGGATAATGACCACGCAGAGAAATTAGGCTTAAATGTACTCACTAGCTTTGGGTGCCCAGTTTCGAGAGTTTGTAACCTCTTATTCTTCAGTGTGCTTGGCAGTGTTTAAATCTATACATGTTCAGGCCGTGGACTTTACTAAATTCTGTTTCTTTTAAATACTCAAACCAGAAAACCGACATTCAAGGACTAGCTAAGGAAAGCCTTTAAAAAGTTGTCATAACGTTTGGAACGAAACATTTCCGCAGGGCCTCTAAGGAAGACGTCAGCATCTAATGCAGATTTGTAGTTCAGATAGAGATGCCTTATTTTTCTTTCTGAAGCTCCTTCTTCCGTTCACTGCATATTCAACAAAAAGTAAACAGATAGCATTAGGAGCATATACGACTACACAATCTTAGCATGTGCTCTGAAAAAGTCTTGAGTATAAGAGCAATTTTCCGGAACGAACAAAAGAAAATTAAATGATGACAGCAAGTACTTGTAACGGCAGTCACGCACAAGGAGATTAAAGTTTAGTTGTAGACATTATCTGAAATTTTCCCTTGCTTTAGGTTTGAAACTTTGATTTTCTATCAATTTTTGAATATGCTTGTAGTTATGGTTGGAATAGATGGGCTTCTTTTATTTATTTTTATTAATTACATTTATAGCAAGTAACAGTGTATGTTTATACATTTTTGACATGTTTTCAAGCAAGAGGACAAAATCATCCTACCATTCACCAAAGGTACTGGAGTCTTTTGCTTCCCAGCACAGCCCTCTGGCCTTTGAGCTAGCAAAATGGGATGCAGTGCCAGCAGTTTCATCCTCCAGATATGTAGATTCTTAGGCAGACGTGAGTTATGCGTGTTGTTGGAAGGATTCACGCATCTTCACTGCTGATGGAGGACAAAGGAGTTTCACTGGAGGATCTGGAGAGATTATCAGAAGGTTAAAGGTACCGTGTACTGACTTTGCCATTGTCTTGCTTCTCCTTCCTCTGAGTATCAGCTTCATTGCAATTCAGCCTACCTTAGTTCTTAGTCGCTAGCTCTCTGCTGACTTCCTTTATCATTCTTAGGGCTTCATTCTGTAGCTCCAGCCTACTTGTGTGTTCCCCTCAGTGACTGAAAGTTTCATTCTCTGTAGTTGAACTGGGTAACATTTTTCTTCATGGTACCCAGATACTGGAAGACAGTGATGCTGCAAGCACGAGACGGGCCTTTTATCCCCTTTCTACATTGGGATGGGGAAATGTTTCTTTCAGTAAGATCACTGGTGGATAACCTTGTCAAATGGGATAACCAGACAAAAAGAGGAAGTCACAGACAAAACAAATAGAGACGCAGGTTTGACCAGCACATCATACAGACTAAAACAAGAAACAAAACTTGTCAGTCACTGATGGGCTACTAAGAAACTGCACTGAACTCGGTCAGTAATAAGGATGCAAACCTGAGTGTTTGAGATAATGGTGGCATGGTCACTAGAGCTATGAAAAACGATGAGGGAATGTGGGGTGGAAGGGAATTGCGGAGGTAACAAAGGAGAAATAGACAGAGAGCAAGATTAAAAGGGACCGGTTTTGTATAAAGTCGAGCCAGTCAGTGCACTTTGCTGGCCAAGCCCTGTGCCTGATAACTGCAGCCTGTCCTACTTCATTGCTAAATCCTTTCTTAACTATCCGTCCACATAATCTCACACTCTATCACACGTGTAAGTGCTGTGAGCTCTGAGTGCCAGCCAGTAAAGGGGACTGTCTCAAGCGTGTTTGGGGCCAGCTACTAATGATGTGCTCGGCCTCGCTGCTGGCTGAACCTGTAAATGAGGAAGCAGCAGTCGTCGCATCTCTCAGCAAGGGTGAGACTCGGTCCTTGGGCACCGGACTGGCCTACGGCAACTGGGCTGGAGCTGATGGAGGAGGCATCGACTCATAACATCCCTTAGCAAAAAGTTTCTCTTTTGACCAAAGTGCTTCCAAAGAGTAGATTGGACAGAGGGATGTTATTTTCAAGCATTATAACACTAACTCGTCTTGCTGCATGGATCAAATACGATGAAAAGATTTTGTTCTGGATGCAGGGTTACCGATTCTATGTCTTAATAGCAAAGCTTTTTGTGCTATTTATTTTCTTTTTCTAGGTTACATTGCCCATATGTGATAGTCTGCAGAAACATTGTGTGATTGCAAACAAAATTATGAGAAATGTCAAGACAAATGAGTATGTGATATTACTTATCTTATTTAATTATTGTTTGGTTCAAATTTCTATTTAAGACCATAATACATCCGAGAAAAATTCCATTACACTTATTCAGGCATGGCTGGAATTCACATTTTTAAATATCAATTGTCTCGAGGTTGTGCAGGGTTACACATGATATTCTATATCATATGCAGCTGCTGCAGAAAAAGACAGGAGAATTACTTCCTCGTGACTGTTGAAAACAATAGAGAAACGATTTCTTACACGCTTTCATGTATAGAGTTTTATCCTGTTACAACCTATAGCTCAGAGTATGATGGTGTAATGTGAATGTTGTAGGGTGCTTCTGTTGTTGTTTTTCAAGAAACAGAAAAAATGATCACTACAGCAACCAATAGCTCAAGCATAAAGATTATTTGAGAAAATTGAATTGTGCTGGGGGGAAACTGTGTTTATGTGAAGTGTACAGTGCCTGTAAACAGAAAAAGATGCATATTTCCTCAGCAAAAGCTACTTCCAGAGAGCAGAAAATGTCATTAAATAGGCGGATGAGGTGGCTATAGCAAACTGCGCAGACAGAGGAGGATAACTAGGTGTTGCAATACTGTGACACTGCATAGAAGACCAGTGAGTTACACTAAAATAAGCACTTACCCTGCTACAGCTGGCCACACATAGCACAGTCTAGAGTTGGGATTTATAATGCCATAGCATCTGCTTCTCTGTAGGCATTCATTTTATTTTTCAGACAGTTATAATCTCAAATTTATTTATTTATTTATTTGGAAAACTCAAATGTGCTTGACAGAGGGAAAAAAGGCTGTGGTTTTTACAGAATCCCTAAGTTAAATCCATTTGTTGATGAAAGAGATCCCAGAAATTATGTACGGTATGCTGCATTGAAAACATAAAAAGGACCGCTATCCTTCCTGCTGCACCTGACTCATTTTCTCTTCCTGACACAAGGAGGAGAAGGGAGGACAAAGAGCAGTCAGAAAGGTAAAAGGCAAGGCGTTTCTTTTACTATTGAAGCAAGTCAAAAAGAACAGACATTTTTCAGAGCTGGCATTTGTTGCTTTGATTATATTTTTGAACTTCGGGGTGTATAAAGCTCTTAAAGAGATGCAAACCAAGATTTTTTTTGGCAGATTTTGTTTTATCACAGAAATCTTGTGTTTTCCAATGTTGTTTTTTCCTAGATAATATCTAAAAGAAATTATATATTTACAGGCATACTCTACCACTGTATTTATCTCTCTATATTTGCTCCCTTGGAAAAAGCTCAGCTCTATATTATGATGCTTAATGTATTGACAGATAGTCAGGAAATTAAAAATTGTGAACACACTTTAACACAGATTTTGTACCTGCAGGTTTGACCCCGATGAATAAACCATGCTTTTTGTTCAGTTTTCTGTGGATTCCAATAGTTCTTCCAGGCAATGATAACTTAGATTTTTTAATAATCCTACTTTGCCTTTGGAAAAATGTCCACTGCATGTACTGATTCCACAAAGGAACGCACGAGTATTAAAAGGGGAAAAGGGATTTATACCTGCTATTGGAATGATCTAATTACAATACAGAATTCAAATAAAACCACTTCTCCGGAAACCAGAACCTCTAAATTTCCTGCATAACTGCATATACATTTTGGAAAATAAACTGATTATGTCACCAATATATTCACATAGAATGTAACTGAAGGTTCCAGCTTTTTACTAAACACGCATGTCATTTTGAAACATATGGGCTTTTTGTTTCCTAATACCAGGTAGGCTGGACACCAGTGATTTCCTGTATTTCTCCCTCCTCGCCTTCAGATCTCCCATGTGCCATCTTCCTGTCACCTTCTTCTTGGGGGAATCCTTGCAGCCTTTCTCATCTAGATCTTTTGCTGATAACTCACTCAGTCTGTTCAGAGGACAAAAATGCAACCGTACTTGTTGCTTCAGCTGTGGTTTTCCCATCTCAACCCCAATAATTCAGTGGTTCTGTCCTTTTTCAGCATTTTTTAAGGTATACAATTTGTTGCTGGTCCTGTAAAGCCTCAATCTATCTGCAATCCTGACCTGTTCTTATTTCATCATTATTTATTTGTTTGTTCTTCCTCTTTACTCATTCTTTTTTCCACCCAGTAGAGGAATTAACCCAAAAACCACTGCAGCATGAATGTGCAGAGCAAGGCTTCTGTGTTGCTGTGCTGCAGGATACGGTGATGAACTCCAAGGTCAATTGCTCAGTGAAGAAAGTATAGGTGAAAGAAGATAGATACACAGTCCTTCCCGATTAGCGAAGTCTAGGGGTTACTTGCAAACTAATCGGAGAAAAACAGCACAAAACATCAGAAGGGTGAGTAGCCCAAAGTAATTTTATTTCTTTTATCTAAGTAGTCAGTGTTTTTCAAAGAGGGTAATACTCTCAGTCAACAACACAACAGTAGCATTTAATGTCTATGTTAGCTGTGTTATTTTTTGTTCTTTTGCTGAAATAGTATCCCATTGCATTTTTACTGTCTTAAACAACATGTTTACTTCCAACCTCCAGCTATCTTTTCTCATTTTGTCAGGTAGACAGAAAAACAGAAACCCCACTGAAAAACAAAACAAAACAAAAGAGAGAAAAATCTAACAAAAGTTATTAACTCTGGATAAGATAGGCTATTTTCTCACATTTCCTACAGAGCCACATTACAAACAAACAAACAAAAATAATTCTCAGCTACAAAAGTATTCTTCTGCCTTTCATAGTTTCTACACATTTGCTTCTTATTCCCTTTCGGCGATACATTTACTTGTTTCTGCTCAGGCAGTAATATTAAAGTTGAAATCAAACTTGAAAAAATTTAGACTATAAGCCAAGTGGAAAAAAACTTTGAAATCCGTTCAGAGGGGGAGAGGTTTCAAGTTGATAGCCTGTGTTCATTCCAGAAAGTCAATGTGATTCAGCAAGCAACTTCTTGTCTTATCAATGATAAGAATAAGTAGTCAGAAATGCAAGGGAGACAACGCCATGTAGAGACCGAAGAAAAACTGGAACAAAAATGTTGGTGTGCATGTGCACGTGCTTGTACGTATGGAATAGTTGAAGGAAGAAGGGACATTTGACAGTCTGAATGATTAATAATTACATACACAAAAACAACCTTTAGAAAGAGATACTGTGATTCTTACAGTTCAGTGCCGTACTAAGTGATACAGATGAACGTTAGGGAAAACGATAATCTTTTAAGACTAATCTTCTAATCAGAAGAATGGCATGCATCTAGAAATTTCACAACCTCTCTATCATCAGCTGACCAGGAAGGACTATCTTTGCCAAAACAATTTTATCCCTAAGTCTTGACTTCAAAAAGTTTTATTTGGAAAATAAAAACAACTCTGGAACAAACATCACGTTCCTGAAAAAATAGCATTACTCAACAAGAAACAAGGAGATGTCATTAAATCACCATTTAGTAAAATAAACGTTTCTGTCATCAAGTAAGAGGAAGACTTTCTCTGTATGCTGTTGAACTGAAATTTACAGGCAAAGTATACTTCAGTCTTCTGAAGATGCACAATCTAAAGCATACTAGTTGACTTGAGGTTTACAGATCTTTACAGCATCTTAAGCATACTAGTTGACTTGAGGTTTACAGATATTTTCCAGAAAACTTTACAGATGCAAACTGCACGTAAGGAAGATAATACACTACAAAACATTTGTTGTAATTGGCACTAATTTAGACTACAGTATTTTAATATATGGCTTAGTCATAGAATTAGCTTAAATCGCGGTTGACTATATGCTGTAATTTACTGTTCATTTCACTCTCCTTTACTATGTAGGATATGAACAATATTTAAAATCTGATTTTCTAGAACACAATCAAAATAAATTTTAATTATTATTATAAATTTTAATTATAATAATTATTATAATTAATATAGTATTATAAACAATAATATAATAATATAAGATAATAATAATATAAATAAAATATAATAATATAATAAATATAATATAAATATTATTGTTGTTGTTGTTATTAATGTTAATTATAATTATTATATATTATAAAAATAATTATAATTATAAATTTATTAAAATAAATTTTAATTGCCAGGATAATTTTTAGGGTAAAATCAACCAAACCAAGGGATACATTAATTACTGAAGCCGCTGAAAATATGTTAGTTTTAGGAACCATAGTCCACGAATGAGTTATGAAAAGTTATCTGTTGTGATTTTCATTCTGAACTCAATCACCATCTATAACTGAAATATAATATTATTATGACACTAATGTAAATAGTTCACTTCATCGTACATAAGGAAGCATCCATAAAATTACTTCAGAATTCTTACCACCTCTGAATTTTACTGTGTGGGGTGGAGGACTTTGACGGCTTAGGTATTTTTCAATTTTTTCTACAATCCTTCACTTACCGTGAGTCCTTTTTCCAACTAAAGGATAGCAAACTTAGTCCTGGTTTACAATCTTAAAAAAAACAAACAAACAACAACAAAAAAACAAAACAAAACAAAACAAAAACCTATTTGAAAACAGGGGGAGATTATCATCATGGGTATTTGTCCCGCACTACCTTTTCAGAAGAAACTACAGAAGCATCCAGATCAGACATCTACTTGGTAATGCTAAACACAGCGCTCCTCCAGTTTCAGTCTAAGTAAGTAATCTATGGCTTTCAGATAAAGGTCAGAATCTCCTCCTAACGGCCAGAAAGTGGAAGGGATAGCGGTTCCAGATCTGGAACTTTAATGAGAACCGAATAGCTTTATGTTGTAGCCATCAAGGGAGTTATTTTGCTTGACACCACTAAAGGATCTGACTTGATAGTACAAGACGGTATCGGAAAGTTCAGTTCTAGTCCTTCTTACATCCCCCCCCATCCACCCATCTGAATAAGGTAGTGAATGAGCTACTGATACCTGTACGTATGTGCAAACAGCTGAGAAGATTTTATATTGTCTAATCCATCTGCTAAAAGTGTTGGACTTCCGCGTGGTAAATTGCTCAAAAGTCCAGACTAATTTCTCTAGGTGCCACCTTTAACTTTTCTGGAGTTTGCCATGCATCTGTATCTTTTAATTCACCGACACCTAGAAAATAACAAGTTAATAATAAAGGCATGAGTTGCAAGAATTACAGATTTTCTTGAATTCTGGAAATTCCTGTTGTGCTGTCAATGATCTTCAGGTGTAAATAGCAAGAAAGACTGATGGTCAGAGTTGAGGAATGCTTGAGTGCTTCTTTCAAATTAGATACAATATGTCATTCCCTGTATAAATAAAGTGTCCTTTCCAGGAGACTGGCACAGGATGATAAGTGAAATTCCACCACAGAGGGTGGACTTCGTCCTATTTGATTATAAGAATGTAGGGAGATTTGCATTATTACTACACGATCCCTGAAAATTTGTTCTTTTACTAGACTGCGTAAAGTCATTTTGGAGGACGATGAGGTTGCTGCTTCAGTGCTCAATCTGTGGTTTATAGAAAGGGGAAGAGAAGTACAATGAAGTTACACAGATGAAAAATAGTACTTGACATTGATTATTTTCCTAGTTATAGCTGAAGAACTTCCTAGTACATAGCAAACTATAGCCTTCTGAGATATTATTTACAATATTGTCAGTGATTCTAACTTTAACCTATGTTTATCATTAGTTTTTATCTTCATTTATGTTTTTTGCTCATACTGTTTTCATTTGCTGTATCTTTTGATAAATTAGATGACAGGCTCTTTGGGGCAGTAGCCATATTTTGCTGACTGCTTTCTGCTATGAAATAAGCCACACTTTGGATTTGGTTCAACGTTTGCTACTGAAAATAACTAACTTCCGAACAAATTTTACCCTGTGTAAAAGCTATACTGACAGGCCTCATCCTGCATTTAAGGCAAAGCTTTCACTTCACTATTTTATTTACTATTTTCTGTGTAAAGCATGGTGGTATTGGGGAACTGGCCAAAAGAAAAGCAAAGGGAATTTCTTGTTTTTCGGTATCTCTGTAAGCAGACATACAAAAGCGCAAAATCTCTTGGTTCCTTCGTCCTGCATCTCTGCCGTCATTAATATCAACCTATGCTATTACCTTCCTTAAATGTATGGGAAATGTCCTCCTCATCTAGACCTAATATATTTGCCCAGTGTCTGTCCCTCCACCACTTTGTTCACTTTTTTTTTTTTTACTGGAAGACACCAGATTGTGTTTACTCATCTGAGCCTCTTATGCCGATAAACAGCAGGTGTGCTGACACCTTAGCACAGGTCACTGGGGATCCGGTTTCTTGAAGATATTTGAATTTCCTGTTGGCTGATCAAAATACTGATGTTGTCAAAAGTGGAATATAGATGTGCACATTTTGCAGCTCTTACTTATCATGGGACGTTTCACGTGAAATGAGAAGCGGAGCAGAGTTAGTCATGTGAGAATCTCTCCTGCCTGCCTTCTCTCTATGCTTCACTGCTTCCTGTCTCCATCTGTGAAAGCTCTGCATAGCCTTTGAACACCCAGAATGAAGTGCTCAAATAATTTAAAAAAAATGAACTTTTAATGAGTGAAAATTTGGAAACAGGTACTAAATATGAAGTCTAATTTTCATAAATTACAGGGTTTAATGGGACACACTGGATTATTATTTTAATTCTAATATGCAGGCAAATACTGTCTATTTTATTTATTTATTTATTTTTTAATGTGGAAACAATATACAAGATGTCAGAATGGGAGATATTTTATAATTTTGTAAGGCACAGTATAAACCAATCTCTAAGCCACTGCAAATAAAAAGGCACATCAAGCTCATCTTTTCTCTATCTTTGTCTGTAACCTCAAATTTGGATTTGCTAGTTCAGTGTGCTGGAGACTTTAGTAGATAAGGAGTTCTTAGGATCAGTGGAAATAGTAAAAATAGGTAACATGAAAAGTTACAAAATACTTTCTGATGGGGTGTTCTAGGAGAAGGGAGATCAACTGGGAAAGGGAAGGAAAGAAAAAGAAAAAAAGAAAAATGGAGAGGAAAGGAAAGATATTGAAGAATGGTATTTGACCAAGAATTCAAAACTGATTGGTTTAAATATTGCACATCTTCTAACGGAAATCTCACTTTAAAAACATTGAAACATAATATTAAAAAATCTGTTGAAAAATTTGAATGTTTAATTAAATTATATTGCAGTAATATCAAATGCCATCAATTCAGTTTCATATTTGTTGCCTATCATTTATTTCACAGTTTAATGTAGTTTATTAAATAAATGATGATGAATATTCTTTTTTTTAAATATATTTTACAGTGAATGTTTCATTTCTGAATAACTGCAGAGGACTTACTGTTAAATGCTACGTATCCAGACAAAATATATGGGTAGAACTGCATTTGATTATGTGTTTTCTTGGTATGTTACTTTTTTGTGTTTGTAGTATTTTCTTAATTATCCATTTACTGGATTATATAACTTTCCTTACCACAGAGTAGATTCTTTTCAAAGTTTTACGGTATAAATTGAGCATCATTATTTCTCCCTGTTGGACCATTCTAGTAGCACATATTGTAGCTCACACTAAGCTACATCTCCAGTTAATCTATTTCTACATTTGACAGTTGAAGAAGTTGAACGTCTGTCTAGCTACAATCTTCCTATGAGTTTTTTTGTTGTTGCTGTTGTTTTTTTAATTAAAAATTGAATTGTTGACTACCTGTTAACTAGTAGAAATATCTCCAGTAAATATTATTCATATGAAATACAAACTGAAGATGATGGAGAAGGAAGGAGCTCCAAAGAGATCTCCTTCTTCCTATGATTTTAATGTTCAGGGAAAACTCCTAATGCAAAGAAACGCAGCTATGCCAGCTTTGTAAATCTGAAAGATATGCATGAAATAGAGCTTCTTTGCTTGCTTTGTATGTGTGATTTTGCTTGTATGTGTGATTTTGATTGCGATGCCTAAGTTTCAGAGAAGAACCTCCAGTATTCCCTTTTTTCTAAGTTTTTCTAAGTTATCCAGAAACATTATAAGAGAAAAAGTAATCTAAGCCTGATCAGAAAAATAAATTCGGAAGAGCACAGAAAGAGAGTAGGTACGGTCCAAACTAAAAATTTCTGTCCCTGTACCTCAAATTACCAGTACTAGAAATTCATATAGCATTCAACTTTGGCACTCTACTGAGTCTTTCCTTTTTTTAATGACTTGTGTTGTCTTCAATAACTGTGTAATACAGTTTGCCTATGGAGAGCCTCATAACAGCAATATATGAATACAGCTTCTGAAATAGTTCAGCAAAAAACAATTACTGAATAATCCTTTTTAACTGAAACCAATTCTCATTAAGTATAACTTTCTCAGTATTTTTGTAATTAAACTATTAATGTTTAGTACGTAAGTCTTTGTTATTATGAAGTAGCACACTGAGAATATTTTCTTGGAATTCTAATGTTATTTTGATCTTATAACCAGAACATTCATTTTACACAATCATCTTACTAATTGTCTTTTTTTTCCCTTGGATGCCCATAATTGTAAAAACACAATAATCAGAGCAGAATGGCCAAATGGCCTCATGTAAGCTCCTTTGGAACAATGTTAAAATAAGATCTTTTCTGTTATTTTAATTTGGGAGTGGGTCTTCTTCCTTTTTAATTTGATTCCATAAACTCTCAATTGCACTAAAGGTTTGTCTTAATGGCTTTTTAAATACCACTGCAAGGATGCCCTGTGGCAATCTTGTTGCGATTCTTAATGGCATCCAGCTGGGCAGAAATGGTTGCATCAAGATGTCCACCAAAATCAAAGATTCATTTTAACTTAGGGGTAAAAAATCCAGTATTCATTTTTTGAGTGACTCTCACATTTCCTTTATAGATATATGCCATTCATTATTGATACATTGACAAGAGGTAGGAAAATGCAGTATTTTGAGTCATCCCTTATATTTTCTTCACTATTTCTATGCTTTCCCACTCTTAGCAAAGCCCTTGTTTCTAAGTAAAATTAGCCTTTCACATTGGTTTGATTTAATCACTAACATTCTGATTCTGTGTTGTAGTTTCTTTATGAGTTAGGCAAGAAAAGATTAGGAATAGGCCATTTGAACTTACGCAAGGGTGTATCAATCTTCCAAATAGCCAAACGTGAAAAGACAAAAGAACACAGCTATACTCCCTATGAGGTTATTCAGCTAAGAAAACAGCTTCATCTACAGAAGAGAATTATACAACCCACTCTTTTTAATTGTGGAGACATGAACAGTTTATTGGCTCATTGACTCAAATTAGTATTTTATCCTAGGATATTCCAGATTGCTAAACTGAAATCAGTTAAATATGGAACATGCATGTGTCCCTGTACTCAAAATGGAAGGAAATGAATTAGAGAGCAGCATTTGCTCAGGAGTCCAAACATACAGTGCATTGTCCTGTACTGAAGTATACAGTAAGATTTTCTCCACATTTACCTAATATTTTAGCATGAGCTAAACAATACACAGCCTAAAAATATAGAAAGTTATTGAAAAATTATCACTAATGTGTTGTTGTTGGTTTTTTTTTTTCCAGTGAATCCTCAAATCTGAAGCAAGGATATGAAGAAATAGCGTGAACATCTGATAAGCTTGCTCATGAAAAGGGACACAATGATGAGGTTGAAGTTTTTTTTTTTAATTGTCACCAAAGTGTTCTTTCTCTCTTTGTAGCAAAATGGATTGTCTTAATGCAACACATAAAAAAACAGAGTTTGTTACATTAAAAAAAAGAAGTAAAAGAACAATCAAACGCTTCAGATTCAGAACAAATGTTTTTAGAGTGAGGTAGCTCTGCCTTTAAGTATTACTGAAAATACTTTCTATGAAACAGAAATGCGTTTTAGTAATAGAAGCCTGGTCAAACTCAGACTATGAGACAAGTTTCCATCTTCAAAGAATACAACTACAAACATCACATGAGATAAAAAAAACATTCTTGACTTGGAGAGTGAACCACTCAAAATTATGAAAAACATCTCACTAGGAAAAGACAATAAATGATTTTTCTCAAACATCTGTTTAGAATTTAAAATAGTACCACTGGTAGAAACTCTCCGTTTTCCTTTGTTGCAATACTAAAAAACTACTGTTTGACTAAATGACATTCATTTCTCTTTTAGGTAGCATACAGATTGGACGCTGAATAAATTGTTTTTTTTTACTTTTTACTTTCGTCTTTCGTGGGTTGTATCAGTAAAGAAAAGGTACAAAACACAGTGGCCTTACAAATAAATATCAGACTACTCAGCTGATAATGTTAACTATTGATAAACACACAGGTTCTGAGTATAGTTACTGAAATGGTTACCTTACTATTAAATGTAACGTCTATACTATTTACAGTATTTAGAGAGTGACATTACAAAGAGTAAGGTAAAGTACATAAGACACGTGGACTTTCTATAAATTATGTTCTGAATACAGATTTTGATGAGTCATTGTGGAAAATAAAGATGAAAATGTTTTAATTATGATGAATTACTCATATTGTAGCAACAGGACAAAGTGCTACTGAGGAGATGAAAAATATCGAAGCTTGTTTGTTGTTGATTTATAAACTCAAAAGGTAAGAAATATTCTATCATTGCAATTTTGGAAATAATTGAAAAGTCTTCCTGTAAAGTGAGTGCTTGTGGTAAGAAATTCCACAGAAAAAAAAAAAAAAAGGTTTATGGCAATATGCAGTACAAATCAAAACCTACTGCTGGCCAGAGCTATTAAAATTTATTTTCTCTGCTTTCAATGCAAATATCTGTAGTGTTCTACTTCCCTGAGTGTGGAAGACTATGCATTTCTATTCACTTGTTCTAATTATGTATAGATTACATGAAGACATAATAATGAAATGCATTACCACTGGAATCTCCATAACAACAATGTTATGAGATCAAACTTATCAAGACTGTTCATTACCAAAAAGAAAGCCAAACTTCTTCTGAATATTTAGTAGGTAAGTAGATTTTTTCAAAGCTATTTGGACCTGGGAACCTCCAATGTAACGAAGAGAAGTGTTGGATAAAGAGGTGTGATTATGAGAATTAAAGTGCATTTTTTGTTTCTTTCTGGGCTGTTTTAATTAATTTCAGGGTCACTGTTCCCTGGGGCTGACTCCCTTGCCTGGTGATGAAGGACTGTTTATGGAGGACAACCCTCAGAGGAGCTGCCTTCCTTTTGCAGTGACCAAAGATAGAGTTTGCTCCCTTTGATATTGATGATGAGGTAGATTCAAGGAATGTGTAATACCTACGGTACATTCACCATCTCCCTCACACCTTTGACTCTCACCTTTGTTGTCTTTATGCCACATTTCAGATGGGTAAGTGGTTTGGCTGTAGCTGTAATGATAGTGAGAGGTGTCTAAACACATTGTTGTTAATTTGTCCTGTCTTCCTATGCTACCAGCAAGCTGTAGTAGAGCATTTACATGTGGCATCTCAGCACCATAGCAAAGGAAAAGCTGCTAGCAGAAGCGCCAAAGGAATGAAAGCCTTTAATATACATGAATAACTGGGCATGACTGGCATAGCAAAAAGATAATTGAATGGTTTCTATCTACAAAAACAAAACAAGGTTATTTATCTAGAAAAGTAAAGAACTAAAAAAAAATAAAAAATAAATTGAATAAAAATTAGCAGCACAGAAACCTTAATGTCTTCTAAACATTTCTTAGCAAGCCAAAACTATCTTTCACTGTAAATTCAGGAAGCAAAAATCAGATAATAAGGGGTTTCTAAGACAAAGATCAATAGTCTTATGAAGGCAGTTTTCAGATGCATGCCCGATGTGACAGAATTACTCAGGAAATCCATTTCTGTTCAACAGAACCCATTTTGACTTGCTTATTGGCACTATAAAATATAGCTTGACAGAAACTTAGAATGAATCAATAAATTACAAATCAGTAATAACACAACTTATGAAGTTAAACTGCATAGCTTTATGTGTAGTTACTATGGACTAAAAATCAGATGTTCTTTGAAGATCAATTTTTCCAGAGAAATTGATAGTGATTTAGGAAGATCTCAACAAGGTATTAGTTTCAAAATATCCTCCCTCTCATTTAGTGCTCTGATGTCATTTGATTTCAGCCGAGATCTCTATTATTATTGTGAAGTGTTAATTAAAAAAAAAAAAAAACAAAAAACAAACAGATCCTCAATAGTCATTATGCATGTGAAAGTTTAGAATGATTTGAAGACTACTGAAATACTTTGATTACAGCACTTATATGTGTTTTTGTTTCTTTGCTGTCCATGCTGCAGTGCTGAGTGAGTCAACCTCAATGCTGAATTTGGGATAGAGGTGTGAACATTGAAGCAACAATTCTCCAAGGCAGTGTAAAATCTTAGATCTGAGAATTATTATTATTATTATTATTCCAAGGGACATGAAAGATAAAGAACTGAAGAGAATACAAGAAAAGAACTGTTGGCTTGAGATCACAATAAATGCCACAAAAAATTGTGTATGACAACATAGTTCCACAGAAATGAAGATTGTTTTGCTGAGGGCTTCTGCAAATCTTCCTGTGGCCCTGACTGTCTTGTCTACAACTTGCAGTATGTGTTAGCCCCACCACTTGTGTGATGGTGCAGTGAGTCAGCTCAAGACAGTGATCCCTTTGGTATTCAGAGGGGTGGGAGGAATGGGTACGTTCATGAGGGAATGAGGGAATTTTCGTCTAGAGATAGCTCCCTGTACTGATGTCCCAGAAAGTAGCAATGTCATTTCTGGTGACAAGAAAGGCAATGATGGGGAGGAGCAGTTGAAGGTCAGCTCTCACTGTCAGCTCAACAGACTAAAATCCACCTAAAATGCAAAGAAAAAAAAATGGAATGAAACAATGTTTCAGCAGGCTATGAATAGTTTCTTAGTTTCTGTTTCTCTTGCCCATACAGACTGAATTGACTGAACAGTTTACTTTTGGACACATATACTTCTATTCAAAGTCCTCATCAGGAGGATGAGGATCGTATTTCAGCTGTTACTGGGACTACTGCATTTTGGTGTTGTTTTTTAAATGGTGTTGACTCCACTGATTCTGAATTCCTAATTTAAAAACAGAAAACAACTCATTTTTTGAGTTCATCTACATGAAGAACTAATTTAAGTAAAATTCATAGACTCATAGAAAGGCTTGGGTTGAAGGAACTTTAAAGCCCATCCAGTTCCAACCACTTACTGTGGGCAGGGTTCCCACCCACTAGATCAGGCTGTCCAGGGCCCCATCCAACCTGGCCTTGAATGTCCTTGGTGATGGTATCCACAACTTCTCTGGGCAGCCTCAGCCTTACCTCCCTCCTTTTGACTAAGGGTCCTGGAACATATTCTAGTTAAATCTCAAATATACTTCTATAAAAGTTCTAACTGTTCAAGTAACATTTAGATGTTGTACGGAGGGACATGATTTAGTGGAAAATATTGGTGATAGGTGGAGGATTGGACTGGATGATCTTGGAAGTCTTTTCCAACCTTGGTGATTCCATTATTTTAATGTGCAATTTATTCTTTCAGTGGTGATACATTTTGATTTACTAAGTAAGTATTAATAAGAACGGGAATACTAGTTTTACTTGCCCTGGAGTATCCCAATCAGTTTCAGAAACTGGTGGAGCAAAATAATGATTTCCTGAAGGATGAACTTCAAGGAAATCCTACAGGCAGTTAGCTTCCTGTAGTTCTGGTTCAAGCTCTGTGTTTTAACTTTACAGAAGTATTTTAAGAATAACTAGCAATCAGTATGCAAATAAGCTGCTTAATTCTCTGGTAGATTGTCTTCTAACAGTGGAACAATATCTAAGTATTCCATCTGTAAAGCTGCAAAACTTTTTCTTGTGAAATTCCATTTTTACTTTTTTCTTTTTTTGTCAGATTCCTGATTGTTTCTCCATCTGCCTTCTGTGTTTCCAGTGGATTTCAATGAAAAACAAACCAAAAACCCGTGAAATACTATTTCTCCACAGGACCTTTGGAAAATTCAAATGATAATGCAATTACCAAGTAGATTCTACATAGCTATTGTCATCCACAATTTCTCAGAGCTATGTTCTGTTCTTAGACATTTTACCCCTGTTACTTTCAGAACTTTACAGGAATTAATTGTGTGACCGAACCCCCAGCACACCACTTGAATGCCCAAGATTAAAATGAGATGCAGCTTTTCTAAGAACAGAACACATGGAACTTGATGTGTCCATTGTCGGAGGACAGTGATTTTTGAGAAATTCTCAATAATTACAGGAACTCTGTACATTTAGAGCTTTGCCATTACATTATCAAATTTAAATTGCATGTTGTAATATAGTTTAAGATAAATTGAGTCATCTAATTAAAAATGCTATGCCTATTTATGATGATTTTTCTTATAGTCTCTGTCTTACCAGAGAAAATATTTATGTCAGTTGTGTTTGGTCTCTCTTTTGTGTTATAGAGTAGCTGTCGAGAAACACTTCTACTGAATTATTTGAAACCTACCGTATGTTTTTCTGAAACCATTATATTTAAAATACTTCCCCCCCCCCCCCCCTCTTTAAAATTTTCCATTTCTGCTGCTTGGTGGGTCCTTTACGCATTTGAAAGGTTGCTGTCAAACATCCATTTCCTCCATAAATTTAAATCTCTGATTGAAAAATATAAAAGAAAAAAACCTACCCAAACAAGACAAAAATAAAAAAAGAAAAAAATCAAGATACCTTCACATTACCTGAAAAAAAAAAAAGTGCAAAGCAAGAAACAGGATATAAAACATGCCCCATCTGAATCTTTTCAGCGTTTAAACCCATAAATATATTTTGATAGATACTTGACTAAAGTGGCAATAGTAAGTATTACCATCACTTCGGAAATGTGTAACATTCTAAAAAGCAATAAATCAAGCTTGTGTTTATCCAGAGAATAAATTCCCCCTCCTCTTTATATTTGATTTTTTTATTTTAAATGCAAAACGAGTTTTAACAGGAACATTTGATGGAAATAAATTAGTGTCATTTAGTTGACACTATTCTTGTTTTCTTTTTTCTATTTGAAGAAAAAAAAAAAGGAAAACAGATTATGTTTCTCTCTCATGTTGTGTGAAATTCCTTTACCACTGCAAAATCCCAACAGAAGAACATTCCTGAAATAATCTGTGGTATTTAAAGAGGTTCATTAGCACCTTTGTAAACTGCAATACTCCTAGCAGTGATAACTAAATACAAGAGAGTTATCATAGCAAAAAAAATAAAGGATGTCTCTTACTCAATTAAGAATCAAACTGTTCTCTGTATAGTTTTTTACTAAATCCTATGTTATACAACAAATATTTTCAATTCTAAATATGGAAATACATGTGGCAGGGCTTTATACTGATTTTGATGGACTTACTGACTGAGTAAACTAAAGTCTGCAGAGTTTTTTTTTAAGGGAAACAGTAGAAGCTCATGTTTTTGTTTGGTTTTGCTCGGTTACCTGTCTCCAGTCTTCACTACCACTGTGACCAATCAGGGCAGGAACTGTTGTTTTTCATTTCAAAGTGATAATTTTTTTTCCCAACATAATTTACAGTTCTATTTCCCACAATAATAGAAATATAGAAATGGTACAAAAATTTGAAAAACATCAAACTATACAATACTTGGAGATTTTGCTTCTATACATTCTTGCGTATGCTGACACAGTCTTCTAAATGTGATTATTTTTGTTAAAACCATTTTGGAACTGAATTTTGTCTTGCTGCTGAAGAGTTCTCCAAGAAAAATTTGATTAGGCAGTCTTGCACAAATATATAACTCTCTGGTACCTTACTGTAGAAAGTAAATCACAAAGTCCACTAACCAGCTGAGAAAGTTACAAGTTAGAATACTAAACTTTGCTTAATTGCAGCAAAGATTGTCTGGAAAAGGCATGTATGGCAAGCTTTTTTTTGTTGTTATTTTTTTCCAAAAGAGGGAAAAACTCTCTAGGCTCCATGTTTTCATTGCAAGAAATGTTAAATATAGATATTATGAGTGATGCAGTTGATCAGTGAAGTGCTTCTAAATTTGATTGTCTGAATAAAATCCTTATTTTATTACATTAGAGGTGCCTACAATGATGTCAGTGTTTATTCGATCAGAATAGATAACTGGGCAAAGGAGGAGGGTTGTATATTTTTCTGGAAATTTTATTTTAAATATTTTCAAATCATATCTGCAAACAGTGGCAGTGTAACTGCTTAGGAAAACAATGGGAGTTACCTGCTAGCTACTTACAAATTTGTTTTTCTGACAATAATTTTGCAACAAATTGTGAAATAATTTATTTTTTTTTTAATAACCCATAGGTTTAGTCTCTGTGATTTTAGTTAAGTGTTGTAGAGTTGGCAATCTACATTGACTATCAGATCTAGTTATCAGAAAAAAATAGAAGTATTTTGTCTCATCTCCTGTGCCTGTGGATCTCTCTCTAATTGTCCTCCTTCTAGCAACACATTCTTTGAAATATTTCTTTGGTTAAAGCACTTCTCAAAAATTTTAGTAAAACAACTTGAGCATAAACATCTTCCTTCAATGTTATACTCTGACACTGGTACCACTTTAAACTAGTACATCATTGACAGATCACATATACTATCATAAATAATGACCAAGAAGTTGTTTTTTTTTTGATTAAGAACCTGAATGTTCCACTACCGGAACTCAGACTTCTTCTTAGCTATGGCCAGGTAATAGAAGTCTTGATACTATATTAGACGTCCCTGATTATGTTCCTACAAAAATACTGCCTCCACATAGGTCTCTGGTTACATTTCTTTAGTGAGAAATCATAGGGACAGTCACTTCTTAATATTTCTTTAAAATATTGATTTTCCTAGTGTCTCTCATTTGTGTTGAGTGTTTGCTGACTGCAGGTGTCCTGTGATGACCAACAAAGTTTGATCATTTTGGCAGCATAACTTGTTTGCAGAAGATGTGAAGATAAAACATGAGTCATCTTGGTGCCATTTACAGATCCAAAATTCCAGCCGATTAAGATTTGAGCAAGTATTTATGTGTGGCATAAGCTTGTATTGGTTTTTTTTTTTTTGCAGAAATATTCAGAAAAGCAGGCTTACCATTTGCATGATGATTTTGATTATTCAGAAAAGGCACAATACTCACTGTAGGATTTTTTTTACATAGATAGCAAGTAAATATCAGAAGGAATGCTACTCTGTTTTCATGTTAGTCACAAGTAAATTTTTATCATCTCTTTTTACATACTTCCAAAGACTATTAACTAATGGCATAATTACAGAGATTCTTACTGCCTCTACATTCGTCTGAACATGAAGTCTATATATGCATTTTTACTCCAGTATTAAAATTAAAATAATAAAAAATCCTCAGTAAGGATTAGATATATATTCAGAGGCTATTTTCTTTTCATTGTAAGAGTTAATATAATAACCTACTAATTGAAAGAGCTTTTATCTGGCAAATAAACAAGAAATAAACAAAATCAAGAAGAGCAAAAAATGAAGATCAAGCAGGTTTGTGTGCTTTAAGAAAGGCAGGAATAAATAAGAATTAGCAAACTGATTGAAATAAAACCAGTGCAAATTATAATAGCACTTAAAAGATTACAGGGATTCACTGAATACTTGTATGTTTTAAAATCCATATTTTTAAGAATAATTGTCTATCAATACGGTCTGCAACTCTTTCCCCTGAGCAATATCAACACCTGGGCACAAATAAAACTTTTTTGGAAACAATAACGTATACTTACTCTACTAGAGCAAATCTGAACTTGACAGTCACAGAAAGTAAACAGGTCAGCTTGCAAAACAATCTATCGATAAAATATATTTAGTAGCTCAGAAATAACCAAATATAATTCTATGGCTTAGTACTATGAATATTGAATTTAGAAACTCCAGTTATGTCCTTTTATAACTTCTTCTAACAACTGACTTTGAAACAGTAGGATGGAGATTTATGACCTTAGGTAACTTTTGTTACTGCCATGCATTTGGTGAAACATCATTAACATAAAAATATTCCACAAAAGCATAACCTGGTAAAGATCTATTGACAATTCTTTATTCTTTTAAAAAAATATTACTGTGAAAAAGTTCTTAGAAATACACCTAATAATAAAAAACTAGATTAACCAATGATTTAGATAGTATTAATTTTAGAAATCTTTCCCAAACAAAAAATGCATTGAATATGTTATCAGACACACCTAATAACTTTCATTAAAAGCAAATTGAACAAAAATGCTGAAAAATCATTAACATCAGGAAAAAAAAAAAAAAAGTCTGATGAGGAAGCCAAAAGAGTAAGTTAAATGTTCACTAACATAACTGTTCTATTAGATTCAATAGTAACTTCTGGAAACCACGTACCTAGAAACTCAGAAAACCTAAATATCAGATCTATCTACTAGTGCAGAACTTCTGTAAGCATAGCTCCCACAAAAAGTACCCTGTACAAAAATGACAGTTATTAATTCCACACTATCGCTGGGACTCCTAAAGCAAAGAACTGTTAAAAAAAAAATTAAAACCAAAACAAAAAGCCATACATGGGGTGTATAACAACACAAGACCATCTGTGTAACAACACAAGAACATCTGCAGTTTATTTCTACAAAGAATGGAAATAATAGCTCTGCCTTCTGCAATATCAGTATCTGGTCTAGATGAATTGTACATCTGATGGGAGAGTAAATGTGCTATTCCTTAAATCGGAAATGCCCAGAGAACAGCTTCAGTGTGGACTATGTCTTTTCGTGTTTATTCCACCTCAGTGGATCACAGAATTGTAGGGGTTAGAAGGGGCCTCTGGAGATCATCTAGTCTGACACTCAGCTAACGCAGGTTGCTTGCAGTAGGTTTCACAGGAAAGCATCCAGATGGGTTTTGAATATCTCCAGAGAAGGGGTCCTCATCATCTCTAGCAACCTGTTCTAGTGCTTGGTTACCTTCTACTTAAGTACTTTTTTCCTTATGTTTATATGGAACTTCTTACGCTCCAATTTGTGCCCGTTGCCCCTTGTTCTGCTGCTGGGCACCACTGAAAGGAGCCTGGCCCTATCCACTTGACTCCCACCCATTACATCTTTGTAAGCCTTGATAAGATTCCCTCTCAATCTTCTTTCCAGACTGGACAGTTCCAGGTCTCTCAGCCTTTCCTTAGGAGGGAGATGCTCCAGGCCCATGCTCACCATCTTTGTGGCCCTTTGCTGGACTCTGTCTAGAATTTCCCTGTCTTTCTTTAACTGGGGAGCCCAGAACTGGACACAGTACTCCAGATGCGGCCTCACCAGGGCAGAGTAAAGGAGGAGGCTCACCTCCCTCCATCTGCTGACCACTCTATTTTTAATGCATCCTGGATACCATTGGCCTTCTTAGTCACAAGAGTGCAGTGCTGACTCATGGCCAACAGGCTGTCCAACAAGGACACCCAGGTCCTTCTCTGCAGAGAACCTTCCAGCAGGTCAGTCTCTAACCTGTGTTGATGCATAGAGTTATTCCTCCCCAGGTGCAAGATTCTGCACTTGTCCTTGTTGAGCCTCATATGGCTCCTTTCCACCGAGCTCTCCAGCCTGTCCAGGTCTCTCTGAATGGCAGCACAGCCTTCTGGTGCATCAGTCACACCTCTCAGCTTCATATTATCAGCAAACTTGCTGAGGGTGGACTCTATCCCTTCATCCAGGTCACTGACAAAGATGCTAAACAAGACTGGACCCAGTACCGACCCCTGGGGAACGCCACTAGTTACAGGCCAATAACTAAACTCTGTTTCACTGATCACAACCCTCTGAGCTCTGTCAGTCAGCCAGCTCTCAATCGACTTCAAATCCCCTATGTGACACAATGAATTTCCCCTCCACAAAGGCTTCTGCAAGCCTATGGTTTCATGCAATACATTAAAATCCTGGTCAGTCACAGGGAAACACGTTGATCTTGGTCAGTGGTTTCTGACTATTAACATTGAAGATGACAAATATGTAACAGTGGGCCATCTTCTGCTTATGTCTAGGGTAAACATCTTCTGCTTTTGAATTCTTCCTGGGCTGCCTCTTACCAAAGTCTACTTTCGTTGAAACTATGACCCTCCCTGTCCTCAGAGTTAACTTATACTCTTCTCGTACCAAAATAAACTTAGAACATACTGTTTTAAGCAACTGTTATGCACTGGCTAAAGATAAAAGATTTTGGAACTTTTAAGATCTCTCGCATTTCTGTAACCAAAATTAAACTTAGTGTTTGAAAATGGAGAAATAAAGATGGAACAGAAATCTCTTAAGACAAAAAATCAGGCTCATGGGTTCTTTTACTACCCATCAACAGAAATTCGAAGGAAATCCTGTTTTACTTATGTCCTGTGGAAGTTTCCTTTTATATGTTATTACAATTAATTCAGTGTTGAATGGTCTCAGTCTATAGATCTCTACTAAAACTAGGAACATTTTAATAAAATTGGCTGGCATCACTTCATTTTAATGAAGTCTTTTACAAATCCAAATGAATCCTAATTATCTGAGTACAGAAAGCATGTAAGTATGGTCATCGGAGAAGAAATATTTTTAATTTTTTTAAACACGTATCTTTTCTGTGTGTGCACACATCTGACAGTATTGGAACTACTGAGAACTCAATCCATTATTGCTCATGAAAGTAATTAATTATAGCATGCAAAGAAGGCTGAAACTGATGCACACAATATGCTTGATACTTGGGTAGCAATTTCTTTCTATGTACAAATGTGAGTAACCTACTGTTGTCTACAGAAGCATTTTTCTAAATTATAAGTGTAATATAACAACAACACAGAAAAAAAAAGAAGCCAAGACTGAATGAAGGCTGCTTAAAAGCTAAGACTTCAGTTTTTACAGTAGTCACAAATGTGTTTGTTTATTTCGTCTTTCTCTAGCGGCGTACTTCCCTCAGATACATATTCACTTACCACTGAGTGACTTAATATTCAAAACATGTTCATTCAGTGAGTTGCACTGATTTCAAAAGAAGTATTACTGTGAGTGAGACCTGTTGTGTATTCAGCTGGTACACAACTAAGCTTATCTATGCATGCATTTTCTGTGGAAAAAAATTCCTTAGTTTCCATAGTACTTTTAAGATAAATTTGTTTTATATGTACATGTGAATATAATTCATACATGTGCATATAGATGTGCATATATATACATATAAAATCTGTACAACCATGAAAATGATATCAAATATATATTTAGGAGACTAGATCTTTATAAGTTACACTTTGTGTTTTCAAGACAAAAAATAACTGATGTATGACATAAGGAAAAATATGTATACAATATTCTATATTTTCTTCAAAGTGAATAAAGAGAGAGAAGAGAGTTTATACAGGGAACATTCTTGTATAACATATCCCCTGACCTGTGGTACCTCAAGTATATATCCTCTAGATCCAAGGGCTAGAAGATCCTTATTGCTTCTCAGTGGAAGCATAGAAAGCAACTGACTGTCACATCATTTAATAGGTTTGAATAATGAACAGTAAATAACAGCTTTTACTCTCATTTGCATTGGCCAAATTAGAGTGACTTATGCCTTGCTCTCCTGTTGAATTCTTTCTGCTGCGCTTCCCCCACTTCTAGTCAGGCTTCACTCATACAAAAAAAAAAAAAAAAAAAAAAAGAAAAAAAGTCATTTTATGTGACAAAAATGGTACCTACATCAATTAATTTTATGTGCATCCTTGTTTAATTCCTTATTTCATATATATGATAGGGTGAAGAAAAAACTAACTAAAGCCCCACACTATTTATGCTTTAACAGAAGTCTATTTTCCCTGTTGGAATTCAATATAATTCCAATTAACTTTAGCCCAATATCCTAAGGAAACTGGAAAATTGACATTCTAAGGGTCATGTGTAGTTAAAGATATGGAGAGCGGTGGATTGTTTAAAGGGAAAGAAAAAAGCTAAATCAAACAGGATTTTTAATTTTTAATTAACACATTAATCAGGATGGACACTTACAGAATGTGTTCCTAAGAGATACATTTGATTCTGCTGAAAGTGAGATCTTTTTGTTTGTATCTCTGTCACTAAAGAAGGAACTCAACTAAATTCTTCTAGAATGATTTAGCAGTTTATAAAATAATTATTAGCAAGGAACAGCATTAAGATACAGTGTTTCTTTAGGGCTTGCTTCTAAGAGATTAAAAGAAAGATTTTCATTGCATGCACAGAGAGCAGGGATTTGAAATAATGCTATAAAGTAAAATAATTCCATCTCCTGAATAAGTGTGTCAATTAGATGGAATAATTAAGAGGAATAATTATGCCAAATATATTTTAGATACCACAGAGCAACATAAGAGGAAATCCATTTTTAAGAAACACAGGTTTGATCTGTATCTAATTGTGAAAGATTAGGTAATTCTTTGTGGGAATGCTATACATTATTGTTTTATGATTTTATTATTAGACAGCCTGAGTAAAGAAGGTAATAAAATTTGTTCCATCAGTTGACCAGTCCAGAAAAAAAAAAAAATAATCTCTGTGAATCTGTAACTCTTGAATTTCTGTAACCTCCAAATCCAGATTGCTCACTGTGTCCTTTTTTAGTGGTGAGGAAGTATAGAAGAGTAGAGGTATTTTTCTTCCTCTCCAGCTGCAGTTTGGCAGGTTACTGAATACGTAGGAAGGCAAAAAGGAAGAATAAATTACGTTGCTGCAGAATATTTGTTCATGCTGTTGTATCTCTCATTTGCTTTAGGCAAGTTAAGCAGTAAAGTTTAAGTAGTTCCCTGAACAAGGACTAAACAATAGCTAAAAAGTTGTGGAGATCTGTGATTTTCCATTGCTTTTTGAATTAAACAAAGTTCATAGGCTAAGATTCTAACATTTTGTTTCACTTTTTGAATAGACCTTTTTATGTATTTAGTCACTCATACGTGGGAATTTTCTGCCATTATATGTTGCTTAACAAATGGATAAGCCATCCAAAAATGGAAGTGTCAAAGAACAATGAAATCAGAAAAAGAAATATTTTCCATTATTTCTAATTCACCCAAGAGCTTGAAACTGAGGTTTTCCTCTTTAATTCTTTGTATTAAATTAATTCTTTAAAAAAAAAAAAGGGTTCATTTAACTGTTATCAAATCTGCAAGTATTTTTCATCAACAAAGATAAAAATATAACTTTGAAGAAGCAGACCTGATCTCTATATAATAAATATTTAACAGTGTAATCTTGCAGTGCTTCTTCCTGTGAGAGCTGTTCTACTCTGAAATTCACTATAAAAACAAGGTGTATGGACAACAATGGTGAATTGCCCAGAAGAGCTGTCAAAAAAAAAAAAAAGTCTAGTAAAAATGTATGGAGTAGGATATATTCCAAAGATACTTTTTCTTATTACTAGGAAAACAAAACAATATCAAGTCACATACACAGATCACTTTCTAATACCCTTCAAACCATGACGCATATATACGAGAACTTGCCTGACTTTTTCTTACACCCCATTTTATCACATACATCTTTCACAAAAATTCTTGAACTTCAAGAATACTATAATTTTAAACAATATAATTTCCAAATAGCTGATTGTCTTGCATAAGGAAAACTTTTATAAGGTTGCCTAGGACGTATAACTACTGAGTCATGTTTGAAGGCCAGCTCTGAATTTACTATGCACCTTTCACACTTTCTTATTACTGTAGGTGCAGTTGTGTAAACAAACTAAGATACAGTGGAAATAGCCCTTGCAGGACAAGAGACAGTCTCTTATCTCAGATACCGATTTGAAGAACATCTTCTACGTCTTGGTTGTTTTAGTTCCAAAGTTGCCTGAACAACCTGCTCCGAGTGGTCCCACTTCAGCAGGGGTTGGACTTAGTTGCCTCAGAGTTCCCTTCCCACCTCAATCATTCTGCGATCCACATACTTTTACAAGTGTCAGGACAGAGTGACATCCTTTTTGCTGACGATATCCTCATTTTTTTTTAATTTATTTTTTTTGTGTGTGTGTGTTTCATGGATTCTGCAGCTGTAGCTAGAGTTATGCTATAGAACTCCACATTATCCTTCTATACTCTTCATTGAAAATGCTCTGAACAGCAAATAAATAACTGATTTTTCAGAATTATCTTACTTGATTAAAAACCTGGTGATCTTAACTTTGATAAAGCCATGATTATGGAAGAGATCTTGCGGATACAACCAGAAAATAACAGATGCGAAAGAGTTGTATGCCCTAACTACAGCATCACCTGGAGCATAGCAGGACTGCTAGTGGCACATATGCTGGTGTTCACTGCTGACAAAGCAAGAAGACATTTTCAACTCAGCATGAGTACCATGATGTTTAATTGGTTGTTCTGGGATTTGATCTGTTCATTCTAGGAATTTAACAGGGAAATTGGTCGAGTTACAATGAAATCTCTTTTTTCCCCAAATGAACAAGTTCCAGAGAATTGCTTCAGAAATGCTTCGAATTCTTTTCTTCTTTTTTATCAAAATTATTTTATTATAGGATTCTTAACAATTTTTAATGCTCATCATCAACCATATCATTGTTCATCTCTCACATGACAAATCAGAATGGAGAGGTACTAGAAACCATTTTAATCACAAAGTTTATCAAATGAAAAGTAAAATTAATTTAAATGATCACAGATACCTTTTTGTTCTACTTTACCATATCTAACAAGCATTTCACAACTGGAGATATTGCTTCTGTTGTGGTTTTTTTTTTGTTTTTTGTTTTTTTTTTAATAACAGGAAAAATATTTAGTTTCTATTTGATTTTAAGTGTGATATTAAATAGGCGTTTCCCACTTAAAAGTATGATTCTGGTTTATTTTTTTTTAGCATTCCAATTCCATATCTTTTGTTTCTAATATTTGTATCCATACATGCAGAGTATTTTTTTTCTATAACTTATTGCTAAGATAGGGTTAAACTATCCAGCTGAAAACAAATGCTGACTATGTTTATTTGTGAACTTAGAATCATAGTTACTTGGATTACACCGATCTGGACTTTACCCAAAAATTTTGGGAAAATGAACCATCAAGTTCAGAGAAAGTTTCGGTACAAGAAATGCCACCGTAAATCTCTTACCATCCTGTCTAATAGCAGTTTGTTCCTCCCATGGTTTTGATAATTCAAGTATCAGAATGATGTGACTGTGTTTTACAGGTTATGGTAATTTTCTTTAAGGGAATACACAATAATTGAGCATTACGGAACAGTTTTACTTGGCAGAACACCAAGTCACATCAGCAGTATAAAATGCAGTTCATATTTGAAATATGATTCGGTTAACTTTGAAAGTCTTTAGAAAAGCCATTTATGCAGAAGTAGCTAAGACAAACAGATTCATTTCTACTTTCTTCTAAGAAATGTAAATCATTTTTGAAATTCTGTGTCCTTGTGAATTTAGAACATGTAAAATTAAAGTTAACATTAAACTTTCATGAAAAGAACAAATTAGGAATCTCCCAGTAGTAACTGAGTTATCATTTCTGTTCTCAGTCATCTGGCTGAGAAGAAGGTGCCTTTCTTTGTCTGCCAAGAAACACATTTAAAATTCAGAACAACAATTTTTGTCTTTATACCTTGTGTTAAACATCTGTACATCGATAATATATGTACAGGTGGCTATTTATAAGCAAGTTACCTTCCAGAAACTGTTCATTGAATAGCCATCACACTGGCAAACCACCTGTTGTTGGCCCGTTAGTCACTCTTTTATAATTTATTTCTTAGAATGCTTTGCTCTGACATGGCTTACATTAATATCAGCTGTTAGAAGCTGTAATACTTACAAAAAGTTTGTCTTAGGTCTTTTTAAAGTCTATCGATCCCTCCTGATTTTTGACTAATGTATCACACAAAATCAATAATACAATTGTCATTCCAATGCAATAACAAATACAAAAAGATACAATAATACAGTTCTACTGTAATACAATAGCAAATCAGAATGAAACTAAGAAAAGAGTTACCATGAAAAGCCACTGATCTCTTGGTTTCAAAGTATCCAGAAAATTGTTCACTTTCCACTGAGGAAGCAACTCTTTAACACCTGCTTAAGTCTGCAGCTCTCTAGTTAATACTCCAGTATCTCACTCTAAGAAGTTGACTACTTTTCAAAAATATTTTCTGCTGAAATAACCAATAGTGCTTGTCTTAATTTTACATAGAATTCTTTACTACAGATTTAGTGGTAGAGTTGAATGGATGTGCATGTTCTGCTTATGAAAAGGAAATACTGCTTCTGGCAGGTTCTTGGCAAAATCACATAAAAGTATTTGCAGGTAAGCCAATAATCATATATAGAAAAAAGAATATAACTCACCCAGCTGGTGAAGAGACTCTGTAGCTAAGCAGAATATCTTCTCAAAAAACAGCCTAGATCCAAGAGATACACTTTCTTCAATAGCTAGCCCTTACAAGAGCCCAGGGCAGCTCAACCCTGGGTCTATCTCTTCTGGTTACATGGGGAACACAAGCGCAAACAATTTGCCTGTGCTCCCTAGGCCAGCCACACTCCTTAACCACATGTCCAATCACCTGTTCAAGCCCTGACCTAACAGCTCCTATACAGTGTGTATCTACAATCAAGATTACTCATGTTCTTATAAAAATAAAGGAGGTCTCAATTTCATGTCCTTTCTTAGGAGTAAGGGCTATTTCTCTCTGTAGATTTCTATCATTGACATTTTAATAGTCAAATGCTATGCTGGCAAACATACAAGCATCAAAAATCTTCCAAGTCTTTTTCTATCTGAAGGCCATACTTTATTTTGCTTTAGATGTTGTCTAGCTCAAGAAAAACTGCTTTCCAAAATGAAAAAATCAAAATGTAAGTGATGAAGAATGAGCAAATAAGTTCTTAATTTTTTAACCATCCATATTAATAGTATTCATTTGGCATGCATATAATGGCATTATCAGAGCATATGAAAATACTTGACAAACCCTTTACTGAGCCTCTTAACGCTTGGGAGGATTAAATCTGTCTTCCAGATAAATGTACTACTAATAATAATGCGAGGAACACTTATTTTTACCTTCTTTGTAAGGTAGGATCAAGATTCTGAGCACAGCCAGAAAAGAAAATGCTTCTGGTGGTCCCTGCTTAAAGACATCTGAAGTGAAATATGGTGATATAGTTAGTAGACAAGATCTGAATAGATGACACTTTTTTTACAACAAATGAAAATTAATTCACTGTGTGACCTATTTAGAGAGCACAGTGGAGAAAGGCTGAGGGGTAGAGATACGGATTTGTGAACGTATATGCAGATGACGACAGTAGGGACCAGATGGGAGAGGATGAGATTTAAGTTTTCAATTCAACTAAATAAACTTTTCTGTGTTAGAAAATGGAATATTCAAATTCAATAACTAATTATTCTGGAGGGTGCTAAACTGAGGGCAAAGGATACATTCTAATTATTACTACATTATGTTGGTTAGATTTTGAGACACTTGTTTTGGAGTTCCTTGACATCTGGCTATTCCTTGGCCTACTAGTTTACTTGATATTTTGTTGCTGTTAACGTGAGCATAACAATTACTTTCTCGGAGGCTAGAACAGTTTAATCTTTTTTCAATAGGTCACTGGGGGTGCCTGCAGAAAGGTTCTGAAACGCTCCTCTAAGCTATAATCTCTGTGAAATATACTGTGTAACAGTATGTAAACTCTTTCTTTAACACTGGTTGGAAAACTAAGATAAATTGTCAAAGGCAGGTTACTTACCTAACATTCAGAAAGTATAGAGGGCCTGGATTAAGATGACAGAAGAAAAAGACTAAGGATCCTGTGCTAGCTACATATAGTTCAACAAATTAAATAGTGGTGTGTGAGGGTTTTGGGAAACTGCAGGAAGCATTCAAAGAATGAGTCCTAGTCTAATGAAGGAGAGGCTTTAATTTCTAGGATATTTACTGTTAATACAGAAGACGTGAACAAATTCTTGAACATGTGGAGGGTCAGTTCATTAGCTCAGAGGTCGGAGGAGGCAACTTACATGCAATATTCACAGCGAACATAAGGGAGAATAGATTGAACATGTGAAGACTGAAAGGTAATTGAAGAGAAGTAATGGTCATATGATGCAGTTCACAATTCTAAGGAATGACAAGTGTTGTCTGAGACTGGTAAGGACTGCCTCAAATCAACATGAGATTACCAACGTCACTTTGTGGGCAATTTTACATTTGAAAGCATTTCTTTGGAGCTGTTTGCCTTTGAAAGGGAATGCTCCGGAGTGTTAACTGGCTGAAGACTTGTCCTGGGAGCAAATAACTCCATCTTGATCTGGGAGATTGGGAGACGATGCCACTATATCCTGTGAAGACAGGATCCACTCTGGCGTCTCCCCGCCTACTCTTATCTGCTCGCTTAAATTTGCAAGGCCTGGAAGATGAGAACAAAGGAGTTCCTGCTGAGATTCCAAAGCCTGAAGCTATCACTCCAAAAACAGCTGACTCAACCACTTTGGGCTTACAAATAAGTTTCTACCATCATTGTGAGTCGTGGCCCACTGAACAACACAACCTCCGACGACCCATCACTGCTGAAGATCAGCATCTGACACCAATACATCACTGGATCTAGGAGTGGTTAATTGCTTTGCTTTGCTGTGTCTGCACACCTGTCTGTCTGTCTCTCCATTTTCTATCTTTTCTCTTTATCTTCTTTTATTCTTTTACTCTTCGTAGTAGTCGTTGCCTAAAATTGTTTCACCCATAATGCTTATTAATCGTAATTAACCAATTAGCCAATTTTACCTCCAAGTGGTTGTTGTAAGTTGTTAAGAAAGCTCTCCATAAATTAATGCCTATTATTCCTTTGCATCTTGGATTACTTCATTGCGGTAGTGACCCCTGCCAACTAGGGGAGGCACAACTCAGGAGATAGAAAAAGATTCACCTCCCTTGAAACCCACTGAGTGGAACGAGACAGCGAAGAAACAAGAGCAGCAGGATGGAGGCAACTCCTTAATCGTTGCTCAATACTGTCTTGAGTATTTTCTTAAGCTATGCCTTATTTATTTTTATTTTTATTTTTATTTTAAACTGAGTACCTGTTAGTACTCAACCCTTTAAACTGTGGCTTCCGATAACACACTTAGCATGGAAAACACAAAGGGAAAGGTGGTTACCAGAGTACAAAAGAACAGCAGTAAGATCTCCCTCAGGATCTGAAAATAAAGAATCCTGTAAAAAGAGAACTGAAGACAATATGATCAAATTTATAAAGTAAGTCTAGCTTAACCTTGTGGGGATAACCAGAAAGCCTAAGAAACAATACAAAAAGAAACTAGAAAAAGACATGAAAACAACCTAGATACACAGGAAATGAAATTAGATGAAGCCAAAGGGATGTACAATTCTATTGTTTAATAGTAACCAGTATAGTTAACAAGAGACTAGCTGAAAGGCTGATGAGAGAATGTTTGCGCACGCTAGATGAATTAAAGTAGTCAGTTCTTGATGAAATTAACTGCAGCATATTTAAGGAAGTAGCCTAAGATCTCTCTCAACATTAGTAATTATCCTCTTGAATTAATCAAGAGTGGGAACAGTCCCAGGGAACAAAAAGGGCAAACATCTGGACTTATCTTTAAATGAGAAAGGGATATTTCTCAGAAAATAGAGACCAGTTAGTCTAACTGAGATACACAGAAAGTTATTTGGACAAATTATGAATACATTTATAAGCATTGCCGTGGCTTTGTGATTTTCTGTTATTGGTATTCCACATCATAACATCATGTAGTGTATGTACCTGACTCTCAGAAGAGAAGGACTACTACATTCCCCATGGCACTTTGCTCCTCTGTTACCATTTCCAGATGGAGGGAAAATATAAAAGCTCGCAGTATAAAAACTTGCACATCACAAGACCTCGTCCCTTTCTCCGCCGTCTCTCGTTTTGGCAGCACCTCGCTCTCCAGCCGTCTTATCATCGGTAGTAGAGTAAGGCCTACCTTGATTTTGGGACATTCTCTCTCTCTGTATTGGATTTATCAGCTTAAATTATAATTATACTGTATAATAGTGTGTTGTTTTGCATTCCGATATCTTATTTAGTAAAT
Source organism: Numida meleagris (assembly GCF_002078875.1). NCBI lineage: Eukaryota > Metazoa > Chordata > Aves > Galliformes > Numididae > Numida > Numida meleagris. The sequence goes on along the minus strand of NC_034412.1, from coordinate 33,160,499 downwards.
TAGTTTGTTTCTCCTCAGATTGTTGCCGCTGTTCTTTGCTCTCAGGGCCATCTCCTTACCCTTTTTTCCCTTTTCCCGGGACGTGGGTCCGTGGGTCCCCCGTCCCATTCATCACAGAACTGGGCCGAACACCTGTAAACTGTTGACAAGCATCTAGGAGATATTAAGGTGATAAGGACAGTCACCATGGGTTTGACAAGGAAGACCCAGTCTAATTTCCTTCTTCACCCCCCAAAAAAACTGGCAGACAGGATAAGGTAGAAATAGTAGATGAGATATATTCTGACTTTGGTAGAGCTTTCTGCCCAGCTTCATATCACATTTTTATAGTTAAAGAAGTTATATGTAAATAGATGAATTTGAATTAAGATGAAAATGAAAATTGGGCAAAAAATAACTTCAGGGTGTTTACCTGTTGCTTTTTATGCAAATTAGTCTTTTCTAGACATAATTCTGTTCAGGATTTGTGTTAGTTACTTGTATGTTGCCCGACATTCAGTTACTTTATGTGTTTTTAACAATATGGATGAAATGTGGTTTATATTTTTGGCATCTCACTTTTAAGAAAGAGATGAACAAAGATAAACATACTATCTGTCTCTAGGTAGCCTTTTCTTCTGGAAGGGTTTGCTTTCTTCTGTTAGATTGTATCAGAGCATTGGTGAGACTTGACACCAGGATAAATATTTCCCTTTAGCAGCTAAAGGAAACACGTTATCAGTATTGCGGGCAGCTGTCTAGCACACAGCAAAGCTCACCACAGGCTCAGAAAACTTGCATTGTTTAGAGATCTCAGAATGCTTTAAAAGAGAAAGAAGAGGGGTCAAATTTTCCAATATGCAAAAGTTTACTTTGGTCTCCACGTGACTTAGGAAAAGAACAAAATTGATTTGATTTGTAGGAAAGATGAATTATGTTATGTATAAGGGAAAATCTTCTTAGGAAAAAGAAAAAAATAATAATAATTAAGCAGAAGTATATAAATTCCTTAGGGAACTGCAAGGTATTTCTTTTTAAAAAAAAAACCTTTGAAATAAATAAATATGTTGGATGTAGTCTGAGTCTTTCTAGCCTTGTCTAAGTGCAGAAAGGTGGACTAAGTGAGCCTCCAGGTCAGTTCCAGGTGTAATTCTGTGATTGCACAATGTTCTGGAGGATTTTTCTCCCAGATTGCACAAAAAAAAAAATCTACATGCCTCAAGCTTGTAATTAAAACATCTACTGAACAAAGCAAGGTTGTAAATTTCAACTTGTATGAGGTACACAATTAACAACCTTAGTGTAACAATTGCTTGCTGCTGAAAACTCTCCTTGAGAAGAGTTTGTTTATTAATGAAATTTTAGTTCATCAGTCACTAGATGCTAATAAGTTATTAACTGGTTTAATATTTGACCACTAATTTAATAATTGCATGCCCTTCGACAAACGTTTCGTATGAGAAACAGTTACCTTCAAATTGTTTATTTATCATTCTGACTGAGTTATTTCTTTTACTGCCTTTAGTTAGTTGTACAAATAGGATTAATGTACAAATATAATCCATTTCTTTTGTAATACAAAAATAATTTATTTGACATTCAGTTTTACTTGCATGGTTTAGCGTGTACTCTGAATTTGCTGTTATTTGATTGCTGTTTTCATTTTTCTCTTTCTACACAGGTAGAGCATGGTACTTCCTGAATTAGGCACTGTGGGAATCATTTCTTTCTGTCTCACAGCCTACTCATGTTTTCTTTGATCAAAAGAATGATTAAATGGTTTGTGCTTTTGTAAAATGTATGAAACTAACATTTTTAAATGGTACTACAGACTCAGTCTTGCAACTTATGTTATTTTCATGAAAACATTGTTACGAAAGTAATCAGTAAAATATTTGTTACTAATATTTGCTGCAGAATGATGTTTCTGTGAAAGCACTATTATAAGAAATATTTTTCACCATTTGTATGTCTCAGAAAAATGTTGCTTTCTATGAGAAAAATTAAATGTTTTTCAGTATGTTTGATCATTCTCATCCTTCATTTGGCATGTGTTCTGTTTTGATGGTGGAATAGCTACGTGCTGAGAAAAAGAAAGGGAGAAAGGAGAAAAGAAAAGAAAAACAGAAGGTGGAAGGGAAAAAGGAAAAGAGGAAAAAGAAGGGAAGAGAAAAGAAAGGAAACTTCTTCCTAATCCCTGTAAATAATAGCCTATTATAAGGAAGACTCCGTTCAGTAGAGTGAAGATTCATGTCTTAAAGTCTTGATATGGAATAATAAAATATTAATTAAGAGTGGGCTTTCAAAAAATTTCTGTTGATTTAACAGAACATGAGATTTACTACTGAATTCCTTGGGATCAGAACCAAGTCACCAGTAAGCTCCTATGAAAATATATTTCTAATTGAAAAGATTAAGAGCTCTTAGTACAGTGTTACTCTACACGTATTTGCATTACTTCTGTACAGTATTTGATAGTGTTTGCCCTCTCTACCCAACACTGCCCTCACACTCTCAGAGTTCAAGAAGCATTTAGACAACACTATAGAACATAGATTTTGATTTTTGGGTGGCCCTCTGTGGAACCAGGAGTTGGAAGCAATGACTTCCAACTCAGAATATTGTCTATGTTATTTTAGTTATCCACTTTTATTCTTTAGTCTTCATTAGTTTTATTCTTTAGTCTTCATTCTCCCCTCTCCCCCCCCTTTCATTTGGGGGGGGGGGTGGAGGGGAAGAAAAACTTCAGTATTCAGTGCTTAGCCACACAACAGATTACATGATATGCCTGGGAAATATTTACATTGTTTGTCTGGATAGTCGCTGTATCAAAGCCTTTGGGAATGCTTGCAAAATATACACCTTTGCAGGGAATTAAATTTTCTTTCTGCCATTTCTCCTAGAAAGCTATGATAATAATAGAAATAAAAAAAGATTCTTTTTTACTATTAGAATTGTTTACTGAAAGCGTTCTGCATATTTCATGTAGCATAATAGACCACTATTTGCTGCATGATTTGAATTGATTTTATAAAAACTCAAAACAAAGTTTTACTTTCTAATTGACTAGTCTTTAGTCATGGTTGTAACAGAGAGCTCACCAAGTAAATAACATACGGACTATATGAAACAGTTGGAGAACAGCACAGATATATTCAAGCTACAATGCTTTTGGTGAGTTACTCTTATAGATATAATATGTGGATTCAATCCACTTAAATTATTGTGGTTCTGCATCCCAAACCTTCTACACCTTTCTCAACTGTGTGCATTAAGTGATGAGTGTAGTCTTCCACTTATTGGCAAAAATGCTGCGACTTATTTTTACTTACATGCCTAGAACTAGACATCCAGCTAAACAGTAGGATAAACTACAGCAAAGGTTTTAAAAATATATCTCTGCATGTATTTAATATCTTTTTATTTTTTTTCCGAAAGTAAGTTATCAAGAGCAAATGAGAGTATTTTGTTGTTTCAATGTATCAGCATAATTTTACCCAAACTAAATTATTTAACGTAAAACTTAAGAATCTACAGACAGAAAATGATGTCTCAGCACCAGTCCATACACTACAAATGAGGTGTAAGCATCTGTGATTTCTAATCTGATTTGCTGAAGCAAAACCCCTTGTCTGAACTGTGTGTGCATCAAGGCATATAAATATAGAAATATTGGTTATATTTTAAATCTTTATTATACTATTGTTCTAAAGAGGACATTACTATTTGTTTAGAAACAAATAAGTGTGGTATTTGTTACACTTTCTCCCTCAAAAATGTCTTTGAGAATCACTTTCAGTTCAAAGAAAAGTATTTCCGGAGACAGTTTGCTTCAAATAATCATAAAGAGATTTGTATACTTTGATGAAGTGGTACTTTCAAAACAGTTACGTGTGAGATCATTCAAGCACTGGAATTAAGGCAAGTTCTTCAGAAGAAAATGTTTTCCTGTGGAGGAAATGAGATTGAAAAAACAACAAGAATGTAATCATTTAGAAGACATATGGAAGTACATTACTACACTTTTATTTGCACTCTTTTTGTTAAATAAATACTGTTAATTGTAGATCTTTAATAAAACTGACACTAACTTAAATTTAAGTGATTAAATAAACTATGAATTATTGATAGAAAAGGTGTTCAGAAATAAGAGAACTTGTCTGTTTTAAAGAAAGTGAAGAAATATGAATATGATACTAAATAAAAGAAGTTCCAAAAGGACACATTTTGCCCTTAGAAGCATAAGGACTTATCCTGTTGAGCTCAGTGATGCATGTGAGAACAGAATTTGACTTAATGTGCCTTAAATATGAAAAAAAAGTTTATGAATATAAGGGCATTAACTTTGCTAACCTGCAAGGACATCACTCTTCTCACCTTTCTGACTTGTGATGAGCAAGCTCCCAGAACAAAAACCTTTCTTACTCTGGCCTACTCGTTTTAATGAGATAATGTTCATCCTAGTTTTTTCTAGGGATCACATTCAAAACAATTTAATGGGTTATATATATATTTTAGATTGTTTAACTATTTCAAATCACCTCCTTCAGTAACAGAAACATCTTCAAAACTAAGTTGTCAGAGTACAAGCAGCTTATTTCTAAAAGAAGTGTTGATTTTTCTGTCTCTTTAGTCCTGAGTAATCTACAATGATAATATCTAAAAAAATGAAGGAAAGAATTACTTACATTCTAAATTACAACTACTATGTGGTTCAGAAAAAAATTATTTAATTGTAAATTAGTAGATGTACAACAGATGACACCTAGCTAGTCCTTTAAGTATTTACTGTAATTATTGTTCTTTCTGTAAAGAGTTCTGCTAGTAAAAAGTTCCAATGATTTAAGAAAACTGATAAAGTCCTGAAAGTAGGAGAAGATGAACAAATACCAGATCTTTGCTGTACAGTGACAGGAGGAATTATACATAAATATACCTTTGTTCCACGTTAGTTTTTTTTAAGTTAAAAGGGCTTCTACATAGTCTCTAAATTTTTTCACTTCCTCTGTTGAAATACTATTTAAGCAACATGCAAGAAAATAGTTTGCAATTATGCTAGCATGGAAGATTGACTGAGACTTAGTGAAATACATTTTTTTTTAAAGTCTGAAATATATATGAGCATTTCAATGATTGAGCAGAACTTTAGATCATGGAAGTTGAGCCAAGTGTCAAGTGAAGTGACCACACAAAAAGAAATTCTATTTTATTGGTGAAGCTGATGCAATAACTTCTGCTATACAATACATATTATCATTTTTATTTCTGTTCATATCATCTCTCCCTATTAAAAATGCCAAATGAACTAGGTTTTCAAAAAATTCTGCTTAAACTAAAGAAGCCTGAAAAAGGCCTTATTGAAGATATAGTAAATGTAAACTTTCAAGAGACAAAATAAGAGATATTATGATTTAAAAGAAATAACAAGTATATAGGTGAAATTGTAGTTATAGAACAGTATGCTTGTTTCTTATTCTTCTTTATATATTCGTACTGTCATACCTTCCTTATGTTATGACATGATTACTTTTATCTAATGACAGCTGCTTGCACTGTCACAATGTATATTATCAATCTGCAGGTTAAATAAAATAAATTGCAAATGTGAATAGAACTGAAATGAACAGAAATGATGAAATTTAAGCATCATAAATTATAAATACATTAATATACATTTATATTTTTAGGAAAAATATTTTCCACCTTCTTAGATGGTACTTCTTTACTACGGAGGCAGGAATTGGTGTGATGAAAACATCATCTTCTCCCAAAGGGCAGCTTAAATGAATGGTAATGGATTAACAGACAATTAAATTCTTGGTTAGAGACCAACACAAGTTGGCTTGACTAAAAACATTCTACCACCTGTTCATTTTTCTTTATTAAATGAATATAATGGATTCAATCCAACTCCCAGAGGAAAAGTGTCCATATCAGAAACATCTTCATAGCTGGTGTTAATTGGCACATGTTTTGGCAGTTCAGAGAAGATAATTACCATGAAGACTCTATCCGGAAAGAAGTTACCTTAAAGCCAGAGTGCAGAAAGTCAGGTGACTGCCTGTTGGTCTATCACCTCTGCCTCTATCAATACCGACAAAGAAAACATGTTTTCCTAATTCAGGTATGTAAGTTTAAAGGAATTTAGTGGTCATTATTTTTGTCCATGAAGGGGAAATTAAACAACATATTTTTAGTCTTTTCAGTCTAAACAGTAGCTGGAATGGCTAGCCTAGAATTCTTTAGACTCTCCCAAATGGTTTTATTAACTTCTGTAGCTTTCTGATTACCATTACTGCTCTTCCACAGAAGTTGCTTGGAGACTGAATGGGTGAAAACAGGTGTTTTAACTACAGTATTTAGCATTAATATTGTATCTTAGGTATAATCCATATTGCCTTTGCTGCAAAATATCTGAGATAGTAAGAACAGAAATGTTATCTTTCCATAAAAACAGCAAAATGGATGTTTAAAGTGGCATCTGTGGAGGACAAACTAAAGCCATAAATATAATCTGAAAATAACATAGGAGAGCAGCCACCACTCTGACACATAGATTAAAATAAAGCGTTAGGCTCAAAATCAAACCTTTAACAAGTGTATGAGATAAGATATATCTAGTTCTACAAAAATAATTAAGTAACAAATAAAAGAAAATAAAATAAACAGACAACTTGGTTATTAAATTTTTCATTTCTTGAGCAATGAGGACAACTTAAATTTTCTCATCACAGCACATATTCCTCCTATTCAGAGGCAGAAGTGTTAATCCGTAGCAGATAATATGAAAATATTAGGTTTTATAGATTTTCTCGTTGGTTAGTACTGAACACTGTAATGACGGCCTAACATAAATCACAGCCATAAGTTATGAGATTAGAGTAGCTGTGATCATCAAATTAGAGCTCCTGAATATCACTGAACATTGGATTCTTCCATACATTTTGAGATTCAAATAGATCTTTTAGAGGAAATAATCCAATTTTTAAAATTAAAAAAAAAATCCACTGATCAGAATAGCAGGTAGGAGGAGAGGATAAATAATCTTCCTATTGATCTTTCCTTGTCCTTTTCTATTAACCTTCTTTTATGTCCCTAGGTTTGTTTTAATTCTGTTTTAATTTCTATCAGTTATGCATTGCTGGAATTATCTCTTGAGTCTTGATTATTTTCTCATGAACATCATAACAGCTCTCACAAGAGAGAAGAATACTGTAAGTGGAAGGAGGCCTCACAGAATGGACAGTGTTGAACCTGGCAGGTGGCTAAGCACCACCTAGTTGTTTACTTTGCACATCCCAGTGGATAGGGAAGAGAACTGGGGGGGGGAAAAAAAAAAAAAAAAAAAAGTTGAACTAGGGTGTTGAGATAAAATCTATTTACTGAGACAGACTACAGAAAAGGAAAAAAGGATAATAGTTACGACAGTTCTATATAATATATACATACATACCAAGTGACATACAAGCAATTACTCACCACCCTCTGACCAATGCTCACCAGCCTTCATACAATAGCTGCCCACCCTACGAACATCCCCCCAGTTTTCACATTTTTTCACGTTTGTAACATTGCACCATGATGAAAAACGTAGCAATAATAGCAGAGTGACAAAATCCTATTCTGCAGCAAGTGAAGATAAACTCAAATACAGCAGCCATAAATGCAGAAACAAAGAGAAGGATCTACTTATCCTTGGAAGGCCTCAGGTAGATAAAGATCTCCAGGAAGAAACTCTTGCCTTCATTGCCAACCCTTAAATGAGATCTGGGAAGGGGTGGATCCTGGCTCTGCTCCTTCGGGTCACTCAGTTGCACTTTGTGCATCTGAGCTCCCCTGGGTTGGCCCTGCCTTCCCACCAGGTGCTCAGTCACTGGTTCAAGCCTAGACTTAGCATTTCTGCCACAACGTTATGCGTTGTGGAATAGGGCCTTGGTCAGTTGAGGTCAGGTGTCCTGGTTCTGTTTCCTCACAGAGTCTTGTGGCCTTCAGATTCCCTCACTGGCGGAACAGTATGAGAAACTGAGAAACTACGGCATCTTTGCCTCTGTGCAGCACTGCTCAACAAGAACTAAACCTTCAGTGTGTTACCAGTGTTGCTTTTCTCCTAAATCCACAGCATAGCATCATACCACCTACTATGGAGGAAAAATCAACTCTGTTCCACCTGAAACCAGGACTGAGAGGGATCAGTCCCACTAAGGCACAGCATATCTCTTTCTCCAAGTACAAACTGAGTCATTCCATCTCAATATCTCAGAAAAATTTTGTCTTAACCGGATGTTAGTCCTTTGTAATTATCTTTTTTTTTTTTTTTTTTTCAAACACAGTGCACCTAAATAGTAGCTGTCCAAATGACATACAGGAACATACACTTGATGTTTACTCATAGAGTTGTCATCAGCTTCTTGTGCATTACTAATTTTTTTAAAATAATATTCATTCTGATAAATTTAAAATCCATTCTGATACAAAAAGATAGAAATATCAGTTTATGGGTTGTTTGGAAGACACTGCAGACAAATGAAATGAAGGAAGAAAAAAATCCTCTAAAATCAAACAGAGGAAATTTGATCAAAGAAAATGCAGTAGGCAAATCAAAAGAAGAGCTAAAATTAAAAGTCTGAAGGAATGATGAAATACAAAACAGCCCCACACACACACGGTATCCTGGAACCAGGACTTTGGGAAAGACTGCAGAGTAATTCAGCTCCTGTTGTAGAAAATTAACTCATTGGGATGTTAGGTATAGTAGACAGAAGAAATGTTCAACTGTGATTTATAAGAAATCATATTACTGCAAACAGAACAATTCTTAAAAAAAAATTGTTTTTTTTTTTTTTTCCCCTCAAACTACAGGTATCTGTTTTGAAATGTTGAATTAAATTATCTTTCTTAAAATAATTGCTAGAATGCTACACATAACCATATTAGCAAAACTATTTTCTTTAGTTTAAAATGAAAAAAAATTAGAATGCTTGTGTTTGTAGCAATTTATTTTTGTACAGAAGTATTCTAGTTTAACAATCTCTTCTGGACTGGCTTGATTAAAACATTTTGAGGAACTTTTTAGCTAAGGAAAAGAGAAGAGAGAGTGGATACTATCAAGATTTACAAGACCAGGCTGGTGGTAAATTCTGAACTATTGTTCACATTTCACAGAACTAAAACTAGAGGACAATCACTGACACTACTAGGAGGTATGACTAAATTAGAGGAAAGATGTTAGAATTTTTTCCCTTTCTTTTATTCAGAAAACTCCTGATGGTAAACATTCAGTAGATTGAAAGCACAGTTAGAGGTGGATAGAAGATTCATGCACAGGTAATAACAGAAACAGGCAGGTATGTATATTTTAGGTCCCTAATTCAATTTGAATGCCGAGGAACACAGGGAGAACATTACATATGGTGGTCACATTCTATGCTCGCTCTCTAAACATTTCTGCTCTCTCTTTCTCTAAGGCAGACCAATGGCTTCATCTTTTTTTCAGGAACTGCAGAAAATACAAATAATTTAATTGTCAAATTACCTGGTTTTCATTTTAAACAGAGCAAAATATATTGCTGAGTTGTTAGGGATTTAATCTGAGGCCCAAAACCAAATTAAACCAAGCAACCAAAAAGCAATTTAGAGGTTTTTTTTTTTTTTTTTACATTTTTCCAGACATTATTAGATATGATGGTTGCACTAGATTATCTTGGAGATCTTTTTCAATCTTAATGATTCCAGAATGATTCTATGATAGGAAAGAGAAAGCAGAAATTAAAAATAATTCTCAGGCTTTCAGTATGATGATTTAGCTAATTCAGTTTTCTTTTATTTTAGATTACATGCAGTCTAGATTCCACTGTTTGCTTTTGTCATCGTCCAAGACACTGGAAATTATTTATATCTAAATTTGTTTTAATTTAATTATTTTTAAATTTCAGCGTTAAAGAAGTACCTGCTATAGACATATGAAATTCTCTGCCAACAAAGAGCAGAATTTCAGGGGCCGTAATGCTGCAAAGTTCCCAGATCCATCAGTTTCTATTTGTAGAAATAAAAAGATTCATCCATTCCTGTGTTGTTTGGGCCATCAACACTATATACATATAAATACACACATGTATATATATATAGATCTGCATAGTTGGTGTATAATTATGTTAAGTCATGTTTTGAGCATTACATTCCTATGCAGTGATGTCCAGAGGAAATAATCACAATGCTATTCAATGCTATCTTGTTTTCTCAGAACAAGTCCCCGATAGCTCAAAGTTAAATTTATGTAAACTTTCTGAGAATGGAAAGAATGTATGTACCTCTAACAGTATATAAAGATTACTTGATTTTTCTTGAAACCAGAAGTAATTTTACCAATTGCTTTAAGATGAAAGAACGTTTTTAGGGTATTTTAATTCTACATTTCTAGAAGAAAAGTGTGATTCCAGATATTTATTGTTTTTAAAAGGGAGTAAGTTAATGCACTCTGACAAATACTTTGGTCAGGCTAGTGACACATATTATCAAAAGTACATTTGACTTACATATTCCTTTTTATATAACTTTGATTATAAAAGCACTATAGGCATTTCCTTACAAAGACTTTTCTTCATAGACAAGGCTTAATCATTTTTAAGTGCAGAATTAGAAATAAGCCACACCTGTAGACTTTATCTCAGATTTAATGTTTCAGTTTTTAGGCAAGATGTTGAGAAGGGGCTGCAGACTGTTGCTTCTTCACATCATTTATTTTCTGGCTACCTCACAGATTTATTGCTGTTTGTGTTACGTTAGCAGTAATCTAGACAATATTGTTAATTCTGACTCAATAGAACAGTACAACAAACCACAGACCTGTAAAGAAGCATTCAGATGTAAAATGAAGTTGTAGCAGAAATGCTAAGTCACAGCCTCAAACAGTGACTGAGCACCTGGTTTTTTTTTGTTTGTTTGTTTGTTGTTTTTTTTCCTTCCATTGTTTCTGTGGCTGCTGCCTTTGAGCCTTTCATCACTTGTTGCAGCCTAGGGATTTGCTGCCCTACTTTCATTGTTGTGCTTTCTATCGTGTTACAGCATTACAGAAGTGAAGTACATGGGGTGGAAGATAATGACAGTGTTTGCTCATCTCTTCTTTAATATTTTTAAATAAAGGATGTTATTGAGGATGAGAATATAGGAATCTTTTAAAACATATTTTTGAGATAATTTTTCACCAGAAATTAGGGTTTTCGGTTAGGACCACACCAAGGAAGAATTTGATACTTTGTTGTTGCCAAACATCTTTCTAATTCCTTCTTTATTTGTGTAAGGTCTCCTTGTTTATGTGCTTAATTGCATTGTCTGTTATTCCAATAAAGTATCTAGCAGGGCATGAATTTCAGAAGTTAAGTATGATTTTTAAAAGCAGGAAGTAGGGTCTGGATATTTTTGCTTAATTTGACACTTTATTCTGGTGTTTACATTACAATTTATAACAAAAACAGGAGAAATGCATAAGCAATGCAATTCTATTAAGGCAGTCCTTAAGACAATAGTACTAAAAAATGAATTTTGAAAGTATAAGTATTATAAAATATGCTGCCATAGTTGTCCATGAAGTGGAAGTAAAACGTGAGTGATTATGCACTGTTTCTTTCACGATATCAGGCTTTGGCATTTACTTTCTAAAACCATTCTTCACTTCAAGTGATTTTTCTCCCCAAGTCATCTGGTTTGATTGAACATTTTCATAAAGTTTTTATCTTCCACTGCTACAGATCATATAGCATAGTGAGCTTTGAATGTAATTACAGGAACACATATATATTTGCAGAAAAGCAACTGTTACTTGAATGCATAGAATCTAGATCCAGTTACCTTAAAAATATTAGTAATGGCGTTTCTCTTAAAATCTTTGATTGTTGCTTCTATTGCTAATTAAGAAAAAGTAGAAAAAACTTTGAGTGAAGACATTATCAGGGAGAGATTTTTCAAGGTGAACTTACTTATATTTAAGCGCATGCATTATAAAATATCAATTTTCAGCAATTCTGGAGGGAAAAAAGAATGACCTACAGGCTCCATAATGATCTCCAGTTCTCTTTATCTTAAGGGTATGTTCAAAATTTTTTAATGATACTGTTTGTTTTTCCTTGTCTTAATTAAATTATTCACCCTATGATATAGAAAACAAACTATTTTAATGGCATCAGACTTAGGAGATGAGCAAGTTCCAACTCCTATTTTATTTCTTACTCTGGTTTACCATCAGATTAGAACTCAAAACATTAAATTTACCTCACCTGTGAAGGTTAGTAATACCCTTCAGCTGTGACATGGTGCTAAAGATTTAGGAGCTGTGGATGACCCTGCTGCCTTTCCTGTCTTTGTGCCCTTCTGGAAGCTTCCTCAGAAATACAAGAAAAATAACTCTGAAGTGTTTGGATGAAATTTGTTTTTTATTTGGAGTAGAGGATTCAAAAGATGAAATTGCTCAGCCCTGGGTATATCATGTGATTTCTTATATGATTTATGGGCAAACTGAACATACATCTGATGTTGTGTCTTACGAAGCTTCCTTCAAATCATAATCATTTGAAGTGTCAACAACGATGTGAGCAGAAGAATAATTAAATGTAAATTATGCAATGCTACTGGACAAAATTAAAATGTTTCTCTAATCCACTGACTACAGTGGGATTGATGCAAAGCAAACTGTTTTGGTTAAACTCATATTTATCATGACGTAATGATAAAATGAATAGTAAATGGTGGAGGCCCCAGGCCTGCACACAGTTCTGCAGGTGGGGTTTTGTGAGTGCAGATTAGAGGGAGACAGTCAGCTCCCTTGATCTTCTAGCTACGCTTCCATTGATGCAGACCAGATTTCAGTTGAATTTCTGGACTGCAAGCACACACTATTGGCTCTCATTGAGCTTTTCTTCGATTAATATAGCTAAGTCTTTTTCTGTAGAGCGGTTCTCTATCCAATAGTTGCCCCACCTATATTCATGTTTGGGATCGTTCTTTCTGAGGTACAGAACCTTATACCTGGTCTTGTTTAACCACGTTGTTCACAAAGGCTCACATCTCAAGCCTGTCAAGATCCCTCTGGATGGTATTCCTTACCTCCAGCATGTCAACTGCATCACTCAGCTTGGTGTCATTAGAGGACTTGGAGTGTTACTGTAAACACAAATCTGTTTATGAACTTAACAAGGTATCTTGATATCTTTTTTGTTGTCTTGGTAACAACACCGATTTTTCTCAGCTTGTTTCAGACTTGGAGAAAAGAAAAATGATTTCTAATCATTCTTTTTAAGTGAAAGAAAGGGACTGTTAAGTGTGTTTGCCTTTTTCTAGGGGAAAAATTGTCATATGTAGTGCTTCAACACTAAAAACTTTAACTCTGCTTGCTAGGAGTAGGAGGTTTTACAGAACAAATTATGTTATTGCATCTTGAGGTTCATAAACAAAAGCTTCTTCATGACTTTGTGATTTTCTGTGTTTCTAATTTATGACTCTCATTCTTCTTGAGTTTCAAGTACTTTGTCACCTCTATTAGGAGGAGTAAAGTTCTGTATGGTGCCCAGCCACCTGCAGGTTAAAATTACAACAGTCATGCACAGGTGATCTCATTTATTTTATAATTACATCCATTAAATTCTGAGATGTTGCCAGCATGTCACAGTGGAGTTTGGGCTAGTCCCTTTTTTCATTTTTCATTTATTTTGCTGTTGTTTGTAGAATGACAGTAAAGGTCTCTCAGGGGCAGGTACACTTCACTACAGATCTATGTGACTCTCTTCTCAGGGGCCTATCCTGTGTGGATTTATGTTCTTAATTCAACTTGAAGGTTTGAGAATCTCCAGGGTTTGGTGTTTGGTATGATTGTTCTTTAGAACTTACACTGAAAATATAACTACAGCAACATTTGCTTGTGGCTATGTGTTTAGTAATATAATTTTATTTATTGGAGATGAAGAGGAAAAGAAGTAGCAGGTGAGTAATACTTATGCCACGTGCTACATTTGTTTGTGATGAGGTATCAGGTAGTGCAGAAGCAATGTGTTCTTTATGATGTTTTAGAGGTGATATTGACTACAAGAGTGGAAGTCTGGGCCATTGTTCTGGAACTGTGAACTTCTGAAAAATGGTTGAAAACCCAATTCCCATGCTGGATTTCATCTTACATCTACTATTTCTTGCAAATAACATTTACATAAAAGAGATTTCTGCTATTCTCTGACTAAACACTTAACTAAGAAATCATTTTGTCATATCAAAAATTGGAAGACATTAACAGTAAATTTTCTGCGGATGGGAAACTAATTGTAATTCTATGATTAACATTCACAGATTGGTGATAGTGAATCCTTTGTTACTTGAATGAAGGGTGTCTGTTCTAAAATATTTCCTTCACTCCTGAAAGTTTACTCATTTCTGCTTTATTCATGGTTTGTATTGATTGTTCGTCTCTTTGTAGAGAAGGAAGGATGCTGCACGTTCTCTGTTCTATGTGCTCCACTTGAGGCATGTGGTCTTCACATTGTTCCAATATTACTCTCTTTTATTTGTTATTTAGGTTGATATTTTGCCCAGAATACTTTTATTTGTGTGTTAAGAGTACACTTTAAAGGCATCAGTTATTGCTGAAGCCTTGTGTTCTTTGTGATGCTTTGAGAGGAGTTGCTGACTACTGCATGTAGCACACTACAAGCAAATAGAACTTGAAACTTTTTGTAAAGCTGTGTGTGTAGTTCTGCAAGTGCTCCTTTGATTTTACAAACTGCACATGTCCAGCAAATCATAAAGGAAGTCTGAAAAGTTGCCTAAGACAGTAGACAAGAGAGGAGGAAAAAAAAAAGGGCAAAATAACTATTTCATGTAATAGAAATGCAGTGCTTCTGGAAGTGGCTAAGAGATGTCTTTAAGGTTAGTATGCTGTTCATTCTGTGGCAAAAAGCTTCATACTGAGTTTCTCTATGAAGAGCAACTGGCAGTCAATGTTGATACTTGAGTGGCCGGTATTTTTTCAGGTAGTAAGCAGGCAAGATGAGACAGCTTAGCCTTTCAGCATCAAATGCTGAAAGACCTTCCTTCCTGGAAGGAGAACAATGAGTGTAGACAATGGAATAGGTCATAAAGTTAAATTCTTGTTTCTTCAGTGATAGAAAATAAACCCAGGTATCAGCTGTCTTAAAGATTAGACACCAACTTCTAATTGGGTTATTACTGTGGGCAGGAGAGAAAGTTCAAAAACCTGAGAGCATAGCACCTGGGAACCTTCATGTGCATGCAAGATAATAATAGCAAGACAGCTGAAGCCCCATTGTGAAGGATGGGCGGAGTGAACTGGTGAAAATGTGATGCAGCTGCTACCAGGGCTTTGCAGTGAATTGCAGGAATATGAGGTTTTATTTAGCTAATGGATGTGTTTATTGGCTGCTATGTATCGGCTATCTTGTTTGTCTGTGGGACTTGAGAATCAGTTGTGATAAAGATACCAGGTAAATGCCTGAGGGGCAGAGTAACAGAAGATAAGCTATTTTTGGCTGATGATCAAGTATGTGATTGATGTTCTCTGGGGTTCTAGTTTTATTTTCTTGCAAGTTTGATTGCTGTTGTTTGGGTTGGTATTCTCTCTGCTTTCTCACGACTTGCAGAAACAAACTTTACAACCAGGAAGATTGTAACGCAGGTATGTTTATTACGGTGCTGTGCTCACATGCCACGTGCAAGCGGGGTATTCCCTACCTAGCTTGCACATCAAAAGGCAGGAAACTTCCATATTTAAAGATCAAAGGCATACATGTTCATAGCATTCTTGAGGGAGGGAGGGACTATTGGTGGGAGGGACTATTACAATTAAATCCAATAAATCATTATAATACGCTCCACCCTAATCATGCCCCTTGAGCATGCTTAATGCCTCGTGGTGGTTGTCTTCGGGGGTCATGGGGCTGAAGGCCATATCTCTTCCTCACTGTATACTCTTGACCTTGGCACGATTGAAGAGGGTGATCAAGCTTCAACTGTTTTTTTTTTTCTTCAGGATGTAGTCTCCAGTTCAGTTCTAACACCCAATCAGCGACTTCTAGGTTTCCTTGCCCCATTAACCCACGTCCATTATTTTTTGTTTGAAACCATATTTTGCTCTTTCCTCCTTCACTCTCTGCATTTTCTGAGACTTAAATACTTAATTTGCAGGCAGATATTACTTGCTTCTTGCCTGGGCTTCTGAACTGGGAGTCAAAAATTCATGGATTTAATGCACTGTCATTTAAAAGTTGCAATACTTAGCAAGTGTAGAAAAAAGATACAATTCTTTTTTACTTTCTTGTTTTTAATGTTCTTTTGTAGAAAGGATGTGATGAATATATATGCTTTTACATTCTTCATGCAGTTCTTTGTATTTCTCCCTATATTGTTTTTTGAGAAAGACAATGAAGATAGATGAAATAGTAAAAATAATTTGAATGAGAATATTTACTAGATGATTTTGTAGTTATTGGGAATTCTGCAAAGTTATTTCTGGTCACTTAATATTGTTGCAAGGTGGTGTTTTTGTTTCTTCATTTTGGTTTTTGTTCCATAAAGGAGTTCTAAGCAATCAGTCCAAGTTTGGAAACTTTAAATAATTAAAAGGAACGTACCTTATATAGAGCATACAGCTTCATACAATAATCATCCTGACATGCTGCAGTGTTCTCCGTTATCATGGCTGATAAATAGAATAAACATGTAAGGATGAGGGGAAAAATGTTTCAGAAGGGTGTTGCTTTGAGGATTAATGGCTTGGCTACAACATCAAAGATAATGAAAAACAAACTTGTTGTTTTGTCAGGATTGTGTTTTAAACAACTTAGTGTTTTGCTGCTTATTTTCTTCCATCTTTACACTTCCCCCTTCCTATTTATTTGTTAAGTGTTCTGGAAGCTACAGTGGTTTAAAGCAGTACTATGTTAGGTGATTTGATTTAATCAATTTCTACTTTTTAAGTAATTAAAAGACCAGAACTGTAACTGTGGGATTGGGATAAAAATGGATGCTATTATGTCTGTAGGACGTTGATAATTTGAGCCTCTTGTAATCATGCCTGTCTTCAAATAGTGGGTTACTGGAAAACACAGAGTGCATCTTAAGTCTTCCAGCAACATACCACATACTGGGTAAGGCTTTCTTTCGTCTTTTTTTCTACTCAACCTTCGATTTCTATTTTAAAACACTTTATTGTATTTACTCATTCCATTTGTTTTTAACAATGGTTTGGAGGAGAGGTGAGCAGACAAAGGGGGAGGAGTTCTTAGCATGTATCTTTGCCTGTAGAAGTTGTCTACCGATAATTAATTAACCTCCTCCGAATGTAGTGCAAATCTTCATTGTTGTGAAATTTGTCAAAAGCATAGTATGCAGAATTCAAGTCACTTTGTTTATGCAGTAAATCAACTGTTTCTGTGAATATATTTCAATCACAGACTGCATTAGGAAAGACAAAAATAATCACTTCCAGTGAAATTCACTATTTTCTTCTAAAGATGTCCACACTGATTCATTTCATGGGAAAATGTTGAGTTGATTTGTTCACACATTTTTTGGTATGTTTATGTAAATATACTGTATTTTCAGACTTGATCTAGCATATTCCATCACCCATGCTTTTATATGCGCAAGAGTAACTCCACCAGCAAGATGCAACCTTTCTACAGAGCAAAAATAAATGTAGATGGAATTCCTTAAATAACTTTGCTTTCTGAACAAATGAAACTTTCTTTCATTTGTTCTCTTGTGCTGTTCTGGAAACAACTTTTATTCTGAGCATATCTAGAATGAATGAAAATAAATAACTAATAAAGATTTCCCACACTTGTGACTGAGTATATTCAGTGGCAACTGCAACTTATTCTGGTTGGCTGTTAACAACTCTCTCACCTTCCGTTCAATTCTGAAAAGGAAAAAACTTTAAATTGACCAGATTTTATGCCTAAATCAAAATATTTTTTTTTAAATGAGTTAATAAACCAGGAAGAGCAGCTTTTTCTCCGCAAGGTCAACTGCTTAATCCTCTTTCTGAGATTATAGAAACGCATCAGTGCCCAGTGGGCCTGGCTGTCATTGCCCTGGACCTTCTGCAGTCACTTAGCTGGTGCAAGTTGAGTGAGAAGAGATAATAAATTCGATCAGATCAGAATTGTCTTGTTTCACATCCAAGCTGTAATGGCATAAATGACTACCAAAAAAAGTGAGATTTCTTTTTCTATCGAGGTGATCGAAACTAGTGAAACCTCAGTTGTAAACTCAGCACCTCCTTTCCTTGTTCCTTTCTGTAAAAGTCTGGGTTTTGTGGAAGAAATACGAACCCTAAAGAGTTAATATCTGCAAGGGTCTGGCTGAATCATGCTGGCGGGTGAGAGTAAACAAATATAAGAGAGGAAGGCCTTTCTCTTCAGGCAGAAGAGGGATTTTCTAGCTGATTGCAGGACAAGAATCAAGGGCTGTCTTCTGATACTTTGTCAAGTCTTTGAGCCAGACTTGAACTGATGTCCTCAATATAGCCATGGTTTAAGTTCTTTTTGTTATGTAAACAAGCCCTTTTCGTAGGGAAAATAGTAGGTGACTGAACTCTACAAACAAACCTTCTGGTGAATTAACTCGTCAGAACCTACTTTCAATATCCAATCTTTAGCATTTCGAAACTACATAGAAGATACTCTGAATACATTTTGTAAGTTAATTCTACTGATATTTTCCTTAAAGTTATTTTTCTCATAAGGTTTTCTTTTAAAAACACTAGGAAAATGAACATGCTTCACGGCACTAAAAGGAAATGAAAGTGTTAAGTGCGTTCATCTTTCTCACCAATTTCTCCCACTCCTTCAGGTTCTTTATTAATTTTTAGCATCCAAATTGTAAGTCTCTTATTCTCTAATGTAACTTGTAATCTCGATATGTTGGCGAGGTGAAAAATATCTTGCAAATGAGATGTCAGTCAAAGTGAAGTGGGAAGGCAGAACCTCTGAATGAACTCAGGTCTTTGACCTGCTTTGATTGACACAGATATGCATGACTGATGCAGTGGCAGGCTCAGCAAGCTATGAGGTAGTTTTATTTAACCAGGGAATTGTCCATGTCTGAGAGTATTACTTACACAGCGTGTGCCTATGAATAAACATTTTAAGTTGCTATGTAAATAGTGTCTTAACAGATGAACTGAGATTGCGGAGCATGGTGTGTGAGTACTGAACACTGAAGTACTGTGTGTTGAGACCTTGATGTGTGAAGAGCTGATAGCTTTCACTTCTTTAACGCTTAACCTGATAAAACGGTGTTCATAAATATAAAGAGAACGCTTCTTTGCTGTGCTTATAATAGCTTCTCTTTGCTAGAAGATGAGGCAATTCTATGTGACAGTTATTAGTGGTTTGTGTGTGTTTATGCCCCACCTTTTAGGAATTTCACCAAGCTGCATCCATTATTATGCAGACAGTTCTCAAAGTGCTGAATGGGCACAGTTTGAGCAGCTCTTGTCTGCGTTAGGAAACAGTGCATTTTTCCCAGCAGTGTGGTGTCTCCTGCAGCATTATCCTAGCTAGATAATCCCAAAAATCCCTTTCCTCTTGTACACCCCACATGATGGTATTTCAGGCTTATCTTGTACCATTAAGGTGATTAGGACACCTGCTATTGAAAATTGTTGTCCAGAGCTGGTAGTGACCTTAAAGCAGCAAGAGTAGAGCAAAGAAATGGAGTGAAGAAAACCTTCTTAGTAAGAGGTATATAAAATAGTTCTCCTTCACTGGAACATAACTGGGTGAGAAGTGTTAATGCAAGACAGGCAAGTTCATAAAAATGATATTTCACCTTCTCTAACATGTGCTAAAACTGGTCACTGTTATCTTCTGTGTCAGGGTAGGTATTTCAAAATGCCTCTTAATTACACTGAAATAGTGCATCTAACAAATGTGCTATTTTATTTCAATGGACTAATATTTTCTCAGCTTAATTCTCTAATTCTCCACTTTCTTTGTGTATTATATACCCAATATACTTAAGCAGTTAGGTTGCTCCAAAAGTAATGCCTACTACTTATTTTCTTAGAAACTATTGCAGGTGGAAGAATACAGTAACACTATTTAATAGAGCAATAATCTGCCATTCCAGATCTTTCCTAATGCTTTTCCTCAGGAGCAGGGTACATCTTTGTTCCTCCAAGCCTCATGTAAATCAAAGCTTTCTGAACACTGCCTGTGACTTCTTGCATCGAAGTGGGCATGTCCTGTAAATGTTGTTGCCAATTCTGTACTCCCACCAACATCTGTGGTGTGTGGATTTGCTGTAGAGAAAGCTTTGCCTGCTTCACTTTGCCGCTTTCTCCTTTTGTGCATATCCCCATTATTTTTTGTTACAAACACTTGCTGTCATCTTTTTACCTTTTGCACCTCCTCCAATTCTGTCACCTTTTCTGAACACATTCTGCTGGATTTTTCTGGGCCGCTACTTACCCTGCTGCCACTGCCTTTCAGACCCACCTGTGCTCTGCTCACATATCACTTCATTAGCTCAGGAATGAGCATCTTTTGGAAGTTGCAGTGCTGTCTGAAGTTATTGTCTTCACCAACCAATCTGCCAGGTGGAGGAATAAAGATGGCTTGGCAAAACTATGGCCTTTATAATGATAAATGTGTTGTCCTGTTCCTCACAACAAAAATAAGGTGTCGCCCTGACTTGCTGGTAGGGCAGCGCATGTACTATGAACAGCAATATTGTTCCACGTATGCCATTTCTATGTATGTAGGGCTTTTACTTAAGAAATAAATAAAAATAAACACAAGCAAGAATGTTGAATAAAACAGATGTAATTAAAACTCCATAGATGGGGAACTTAGTGCTATTAAAATCATTTTAGAAAGTGTTTTTCTATACTAGAGAGCTAATTTGTATTTTTATGGCTTGATTAATATAAAGTGACGAAATCTTAAAGCTGGAAAGCATGAATTGTCACAGAACTAAGACTAAAGCCTAATATTTTAATGTGTTCAGAGCAGTATAATGCTGTTCAATTCTCTTGTTTTCAGTGTGTTTTAAGCAGCTGAAGGATTCTTTGAAATTAGGGAAGACAAATTGCTTTAAATTTAAACAGGCTCAATGAGTAGGCATTGGACTGTAGTCTGGAATATCAGAGTTGAGTTTCCACCACCTTTTAACTTCTACCTAATATGTTCTACATAATTTTCTAACCTTCACTTTCTTTGAATTTGATTTAGTTTGAGTGAGATCTGGGGTTGATGTTGTTCGTTCCAATGTGTTCATACAACCTAATTAGAGACTTGACTGTAGCATCTTTTAGGAATATGGAGAAAATAATTATGTACAATCAGAGACATCTACGTGAATAAGATACAGTTATTAGCTCACCACGTAGACACGATTTTTCTTTCATCTTTTGCTCCCAACTTATTTTTCCTTAAAGACTATTTGGCAGTTGAAATGTTTTAAAAACAATCACCATTAAAAAAAAGAAGGGAAATATATATAGATGTATTTTTGCCAACACAATTCAAAACTTTCTCTAAGAAAAACTTAAGAAACAAAACAATGCTATCCAGTAAATCATCATCCTTACGTATGTGTAGGTCAAACCAAAATTAAGACTTCTATGCATTTCCATGGAAAATACAACAGATAAAGAGCCCAGTATCACTGTTTGATAGAACAAATTCTCAGCTGCAAAATGCTGTTGTTCAGCAGTCACCACCACGAGCTATGCATTTCTGCCAGCGATGAACAAGAGCCTGCATGCTGCACTAATACAAATATGTACCACTAGAAGGAACCTGTTGTCACTGCTGATAAGATGCACCACCTACCACCTCATTGTGCTCACATCCACTGTTTGGTCTCCAATGTTCATCGAGCATCAATGAATGTCAGTGGGTGCCATTTTTTTCCACATGGAGAAATTCAATGACACTACTTGGTTTTGCATGCATTTCCATGTCAGATGTCATTTTGTTAGACTGCTCCTTTACTGCCATCTGTTGTGTGCCAACAAAATGTAATGGAATATTGATGGTAAGGTTCAGCCTCTACTTCCATACACCACCATCTGTCTCTGTTGTCATGGGCTTACATAATAAAATAGGAGACATGACCTTCAGAGCAACCTGTCCATGTTTATATGTTTTTTAATTATAATACTTCTTCCAGTAGTATTACTGTTTACATAATTGAGCTGTCATTAAGTGGTGAACTGTATATAACATCATTTTTAAACAGGCTATTGCTTTGAGATGTTCTTAGGATTTTTGGGGGGTTACATTTCTATGCAAGAACCCCTAGAACCACAAATCTGTATTTTCCTTTTAATAAGTCAGACTTTGTGGGCTGTTTTCACTGTTTATAAGTGTGGAAGTATTTAATGTTCATTTAAAATTTGCTTTAGGCAGCTTCTGTGAGTTTATCTGCTTATGTAAAGAGCAGTAAAGCATTTCAAAAAAGCAGTGTTGCTGTAGTGTGTGATACAGAAAGATTTCAGCCATGTATATCTTCATTTCCCCCTGGAGCTTCTATCAGATAAGTAATGTTTGGAATAAAGCTAGGTGGAGAGATAAATAAAACTGAAAAAATGTTTACCTTTTTGATCAAAACACATTATATTTTGCTCCAGAAAGGTTTAATTAGCTCTGATTTTCATTGAAATTAACAAGTTATTCTGTGGTAATATCCTCTAGTGACTTAATGTCATGTATTAACTCTATTCTTAACAGATATTAAGGGGTGTTTTGTAACTGAATAATTGTAAAGCATTTTCCCTTCTCTAATATCTTGAAATTTTACCAGAAGAAGAGCAAGGTTAATGACAAATATTTCAATTACATACCCATTTCTTCTTAGTGCAGATGGATTCTGAATTATGAAAATGGTTCACTAAGAGGTTTTATCTTGAGATAATATCTGTCTGATGAAGGATGAGCAAGATACAGCTGCAGGCGTAAACATTCAATTACCTAAGCAGCTTTTGTCTACCATTATTTCCTATTTGAGCTAGAAACCTTGTCTCTGATAACCCATAACCCATCACCCAGTCTCTTGAGTTGTACTAACCTGAGGGGAGAAATCAAATCTCTGCTGGTAAGTTTAAGAAAACATAAAAAAAAATATTCTTTCTGATCTCAGTGTGTAATCCAGGCTAATTTCCTCACTCTTCTAGACTTCATTGCTATGATACTTTTGACCAGATTTATCAGGTCAATGGAGATTTGGTAAAGCTTTAGAGATTGCCATTAAAATCTGTACCCATTTAAATGAAAATTACTTTCTCAACTTGAAAGGAAAATGAATGCAGAGTTGGTAATGAAAGTGCCTTTTATTAAAGAAGATACCTTATGTCAAAAATGCATTCTATAATCTGACTGCCTTTGAGCTCATTAGGTTTTATCAACCTAGAATAAGAGGAAAGCTAAGGGGAAAGAAGTGAACTTTAAGTCTAATGTTGAGGTACTTTAGGAAAAGAAAATGGTAGCAAGAATGAGTTCTGTGAAAGCTGTGTTCCTGAAACAATTGTTTCAAGTTATTTGAAGGATGAAGTTAAATAATTAATTGAAATTAACTGATTTGATTAAAAAGATCTCCAATTGTTCATTATTTCTTGATGTTGTTTGTTTCACTTCTTGCTTTGATAGTACTCAGTGTACAAAATACCAAGTTTGTAGGTAAGGATAGATTCAAGGGCTTCTTTTTTTGTGTGAATGTGAGTATACAAAGATTAATGCAGTTTTGGCTTACTCAGTTAACTTTAAATTGACAATAAACAAATACTTCTGCCTGTTGGGTAGATTTCATACTTAACAATATTTTTGGCCCACAAAGATGATCAGTGGTCTGGAGCACCTCCCCTGTGAGGACAGGCTGAGAGAGTTGGGACTCTTCAGCCTGGGGAAGAGAAGGCTCTGGCAGGACCTTAGAGTGGCCTTCCAGTACCTGAAGGAGGCCTACAGGAAATCTGGGGAGGTACTTTCTGTATGGACACGTAGAGACAAAACAAGGGGAAACAGTTCTAAACTGGAAGAGGGTAGAATTAGACTAGATATTAGGAAGAAATTCTTTCCCGTGAGGGTGGTAAAACACTGAAACAGGTTGCCTGGAGTCGTTGTGGAAGACTTCTCCCTGGAAGAGTTCAAGGCCAGGCTGGATGAGGCTTGGAGCAACCTGGTCTAGTGGGAGGTGTCCCTGCTTATAGCTTATATATAGATGATCTTAAAGGTCCCTTCTGAGTCAAACCATTCTATGATTCTAATAGCTGTACAGAAAGAACCATGTGGTTGCAGACCTCTAACTGTGATGATGATGCTGATTGCTGCTGATAAGAGTGACTAGGAGGAACTTCAGGTTATTAGATTTCATAACTGAAAAAGCTATTTTTTGGTTAGGAAAGTCAAGATGTACCAAACAGTGTTTCATAGGTGAATGAGGCTACACTAATCTTCCCCACTGGTGATACCACTTGATATGGTGAGGCAGCACAGATTTTAATGTATGTTGGACTTAGCAATGTTTAAGAAAAAAATTTGCAATGAATTATAAATTTGCTGTTTATACTATAATTATTCAATTAGTAGTTTATACTTTTTTCCTGTCTTTCACTATTCTCTCTCTTTCACTTAATCACTTTATGCTCTGCTTCCTGTTGAAATTGAAATATCAGTAATGGAGAAATTACACCCATTGATTCCAGGTGAAAATGCTGCGGTTTACTGGTTTTCTGCATAAAGCTGGTGAAGAAATAGGAAAATAACTTTTCTGTGCAAATGATTTAAGGATGCCATTTTGCTATTGTGAGTTCAGAAAGGTAAATAATTGAAAGCTACTATGATAATAATGCATGTTGTCATATCTAAAGGAAATTTTTACTGGGACTTGATACATGTTTCATCTCACTCTTAGGAATGTACAGGTGACAACAGGAAATCAGAAAAAGCATCTCTTTATTTCACTGAGACTGGTTAGGTCTGGAGAACTTGCTGAGAGGTAGATAGATGTTTATGCTGCTAATGTCTATGGTTAAATGAAACACCTTGTTTTTGAGGTGTCAGACCGAGAAGAAGGGACTCAACTGGTATGACTAAAACATTTTTTTGATCCACCACAGAATAAAAAACATCCTAGGCCTTGCTGGTTGAAAAACAATGCTAAATATTTTGTTTCAAAGAAGGCACAAAAAGAGAAAAAGGGGGAAAAAAACCCACAAAAGTTATGGTATACAGACTTCAAACTTCTGTTGAGCGCAACTGCTTTTAAAAATTGTTTTTCACACTACACTCAAGCGTTGCTAGTTTGTAACTCTGTTTAATCCTGGCTGGTTTAAGAATATTTCCTGTTACCTAACTACCTACTAAATCTACACACGCGCTAGCAAGCTACCCTCACTAGGACCATTGCAACACAGACACCAGTATGATGATATAGCAAAAGGCAAATGGCGTTTATTGTTAGGAGTTACAGAACTATATAGTGTCTCTTATCTTTTGCTTAACTATTGCTTAAGCTCATGCGAGCTACTGGCCAATCACGCTGAACATCACGCGCTGTCCATGCATTTCCGAGGACCATATATGGAGCGGTCATGGACTTCCTTATTCTAGGCAAAGAGTGCCGCCTCTCCTTCTGACGACATGAGTTCATCTCTAGGTCAACCAATAACAAGCGCCTTGGGGAGGAGGTTTCCGCGTCACACACCTGAGTCCCTGCTAGCCTAATACAACAATTTCCTTGAAAGAGCAATAAGCTACATGTATTTGGAGGGATTCTGAAGCAGATTTTCTCAATTACATTTAAAAAGCCCAAGTCTGAATTACAAGGGATGTAAAATCCCCACCTGGTCTTGTTTATTCACAATGGGATAAACATCAGCCATAATTCACCTCTGGGAGCTGAGCTGTAGCTGTGACATGCTATGGGAAATGGCTGCAGACTGGAAAGGAGGAAGTCTGAGATGATGATAACCTGCAAGTGACTTCTTTGACATCCATTTGTGTGTGACAAATGTGACAATTAATAAGCATATAGTTCATGTTCTGAAAGGGCTTGGGAATAATCTGTAATGCTTGTCATTTTTCTCTGGGAAACCATATGATATTTTGTGTATTTACTATGATGGTAATTAATATTTAGATGTAGCTGAAGTAAAACAAGGATTCTTTTTTTTGTTAAGCTCTGAAATGGAGTTGATTTTTCCTTCAAGAGTTGATTGAATATATGGGAAAATCTTATTTCTGTTATGCCTGCTACATATGCTATAAATGTGTATGACCTGGATAAAAATAGTAAGTGTATGCATAGTTTTTATCACTTAAGTCCTTTCAGCATCTTCCAGAGATAAGAAACATTTGTCACATTTTGAAGGGGTTTTCATTGACAAAGGCTTCAATCAAGCAGAAAGCTGTTTTCAGATTTCCATAAAACAAAGCATACACCATTTACATGATAAATTGCTCCTAGACAAGAATCTTAGCTGACTACCCAAGTGCTTGATTCTGTTATCACTGATTTGTCCTTTGGTTTTAGCAGAATAAAAATGAAGGACTTGCAACTAATTGTGCCAGGAAAACAGCTAATTTATTCATACTGCCAAAAAAAAAAAAAAAGATTTTAAGTCATTAAAGTTGAGCATAAATCATATATACAATAACAAAGCATTATTAATGGCTATACTATCCTACAAAGCATCTCAGGGTGATAATTTTTAGTAAGGTTACATCTTGCAAGACCTAAGATTTATTTTCTTATTCTTTTTAAAGCATAAGGCTATGTACTTCTAAACATATCTGAAAACTATGTCTTCCAATAAAAGCTGTGATTGTGTAATATTTTTAACTGGAACCAGTCCAGAAGAGGAAATAAAGTTTAGGTGTATAAATGTGTTTTGGAGGACCAGATTTTATTCTGATTTCAGGTACTAGATAGGTTAAAATTTTAACTATCAAAAAGCAAATCATGAGGTTAATCGATACTCTAGCTTGTGTCATGCTGAAATACTAGACTCTTATGTATTTTGTTATCTATCACCAGTTGAGAATATCACAGCTGTTGAGTAAACACAAGGAGAAAATCTGACCTTGGAGCTCAAGCATACCTTTTTTCTAGAGGTGCACTGATTTAATTCAAAACTGTTTTGGAATGAGATTAAAGGAGCTTTGACAGTGACACACTCTTAGGACTATTTTCATCACACTGAAATATTTTCTCTGTAAGCAAATACTATGCATAATATTAAGTCTGTGTTCTGTTCTGTGATAATCTCTTATACTTTAATCTTGCATCTCCTTGTTTTTTGGAGTTCAAAAAGTCTAAAATAATTTAACCATTTAACATTATCATACTTCTCTACTTCTTGCAATTTATTTTGTTATAAGTGTGCTTTTGTTTGAGAACTAACATTAGGGCAATAGGTTTGAAGACAGTGCAATACGGTTTTATTTACTTGCATGTGTTTAGCAAAATTTGTCCATGTGATTTTGTGTGCATAGATGTGGATTCTATTGCTAACTGAAAGATCCTAAAGTATGATATATATATAAATTAAAAGGAAAAATGAAATGGAACAGGAAAGAAAAACTGGATTAATAATGAAAAGATGTAATTTCATAAACTTCGTGACCAAAACTATTTAATGATTCCAAGTAATTTATTGCTCTTCCAAGTCAGTCTTAATGTGCAACACGTTCACCTTAACTATCACAATGACAGAAGAACTTGAAGTGTAACAAATTGATTTTTTTCCATTGGTTACTACCTTATACATATTTTCTTCAAATTTCTAGAGTAAGAAAATAACGTTTGCTCTTCCAATGAGTAATGGTAATAATGTAAGTAGTACAAATATAATAATAAATATAATAATATAAAAAATCAAACATAACCTTGAAACTCAAAAATTTAATGCTGCAGTTCTTAGAGATGCTGAGTGTGCCCTCAGACTACGGGTCTATGCAGGTTTATGTTCACATACTGTACTGTAGTTATTTAATCACATGCTATTCAGAGTATTCGTTCTGATATACGTATAAAAGGAAGGAAAAAGGTTACTTTTTTTTCCTGCTTGATTCTTTTGTATGACTTTTCAATCTCTTTGAAACCACTATTGAAACAGTGATGGGCTGGCTGCATGTGTAACTTCAGGTGATATCAAATTTGGCTTCCAGGCCAAATTTGAGTTCCTACTCAGTTGTACTGAATATTAAGTGAAGGGAAAATAACAGTTAGTAATAAATACGATGTAAAATTCAAGGTCATTTCCCCGACAAATTAGATCAATGTGTGTGTATGAGGAAAAATCTCTGATGGAATAAAAGTAACTAACTTACTGGTAATGTACAAATATTTGCATTAATTCTGTGAGTAGTATTGCCTGCGATTATTATATTCACTATGTTAACAATTAGAATGTTGCTAATCGAATTAGATCATAAAATTCACCACAGATCACATGTGTTGTCATGTGATGCTACCTCCATTTAAATATACTCCTTTTCTATTGCACTTTTACGACAATTGTTTCAGAATATCTTAGCTTGCTAATCCTTCTCCAATACTTTGTGAAGCTCTGTGTGAAACTGTTTTCTTCTATGGAAAGATCCTTCTTTCAAATTACTTTAAGAAGGCACAGAGCCTAAGAAAAATGCTAACAAGGACAAAAACAGCCAGGTGGAGTTTCACAAAAATCCAAAAATTATCACAAAAACTCCATTCTATGTAACATAATTTTAAACTTGAAAACATTTCTGTGGTAGACATGAAGGCTGAGAAGATGAAAAGCTAAAAACTAGATAAATGAGAATTAATTTTTTTAGTGGCATTCGTATGTCTATACACAGTTGTTGAAATTAAACTAGTTTGTGTAGGAAAGGCTTGTAACGGTCTGAAAAATTGCACGGACTATCAGATGTACAGGATTAATCTAAAATGGGCTTTTCTTTGTAGCCTTGTAGGACTTCACTTAAATATAAACTGTTAGCATTATTAGGATATAGGTAATCACTGCCACGCTACATCTAGTTGAAGTACAGATGTAGATGACATATAATTGTGATATATGAAGTAAATCCTTTATCTTCTACTCAGTACTGGAATTTTTCCAGAAGCTGCAATTTTATCTAATCTCAGGTCTCAGAATGTCCTTAAATAATGGTGAAATAAGAGTTATTTCATTTTCATAAGAGAATTTAGGAAGAGCGTAATATATAAAAACACATTCAAGTTTTTCCTTCTGGAAGCATCAGAAATAGATGAGTACTACTAAATCTAAGGGTTAGGATACAGCAGAAAATTCACCTCAGCTCCGAAAGTAACCATGGAGTTGGGGGTGGGATGGTAATAAAGGAAGAAGAATTTGGGCACTTAATGGAATAAACATGTTAATAGACTTCTTCCATTGATGACTGGACAGGATATTTTTGGTGTCATTGCAGAACTATAGAGGGAGTATTTGGAAATCTGTGAATTGCAAGGGAGGTGTCCTATTTGCTTCATCCCCAAACTCTAATGTATTTGAAATCAGAAGGGTGAGATGAATGGAGGAGGGCAAAGAAGAGTCAGTGGTGTTTAGGAGACTGTCTAGATGCAATACTGTAATATTCAGTATTTCTTTCCATGTAGCCCTGTACTGTTCACTAGTTCTTTGCATAGGGGAAAAGTTAGCCTTTGGATACTGCATAACACAGTGCAATCTAACCAGAAAATAATTCTATTGTTTGTTCAGCATGCTTAACTCACAGAGGAGCAATGGATTATGTGTATTTATTCTTTTCTACATTGGTTTAGTGAAATGCATAACATTTAACACCCATGTAATACATTCACAGTGCCAGATAAACAGAGCCTTGATGATGAGGACAAGACTATATCAACAATTTTACTTTTTTGTTCCCATATAAAATATTTAAAATATCTGGAATACCATGTGTAAGTGTACGGGTGAACTAGTTGTCAGCTGTACTTAGTACAGCTTAGTGGAGATGCAGTCATTAGGCAGCTTGATTTTGTTTTTCTCTTCTAAGCCTTAAATTTTAGTCCTTTCTCTGCTGTCTCCTGGCAGAGATGGACCTTGGAAGAAGACCTTGGATCCAATTTCTCTGAATTTAGAAGACGCTGCTCTAATCCCTCTTTCCTGAATGATAATTAGGTGAACATTCATTTGGAAAGCATAGAATCTTATTTACATAACTCTCTGGAGCTAGAATTAAACTGGAAGTGAGAACCTTTTTTTTTCCGCCAGTACTGATGTCCCACATAGCCGCATGTTTGCGCTCCAAAGCTATGTCTATCACTTTCTTGTTTTTTTTCTTCTTGTCCAAGCAGAAGTTAACTAACTTCAGTGCCAGTGTGCTCTCAATTGCCAGATTTAGCTGAGTGGCGCCTTACATTCTGGAAGCATCTGGACCACCTTGGCCTGACTGCAACTTAAATAGGTCATAGGGTGTCACTGCAGCTCCTTGTGAGAAGGATGACATAATTCAATACCAACCTGGATTTGCCAAAGGCTATGATTTTTCACCCTGAAAGGAAGAGAAGAAAATGTGAGTCCTCACATGAATGAGGAGTCCTAAAACCTGAATTAGGGCTGCTTGCAGGAACTTATTAACCTAATTTGGACTATCTTTGACCATTCTCAAATTGATAGATGAAAAACTACCTTATTTGAATTATAGGCTCAGTGAAGATGTGTTCCTAAGTGTGTGACCAATATTTTTTTTGTTTGGGTGGGGTTTTTAATTTGTTTTCCTCTTTTTGAGAAGAGCCAAGTTCCTGCTCTGTCCTGTTTCTCTTTGTTCCTCTTATCTGTTTATAAGTTCCTTAGGAGAGGGAGCTTTGCAGAGGCCGGGAAAAAAATTGTAGCCAGTGAGACTAATGTGCTTGACTGCTCACCCAAGACTGGGGGATGCATGGTGGGAGGCACGTGGCCCCCAGAGTTCAGATTTTTGTTTTGTTTGTTGTTCTTGGTGGGAGTTACAGGGAAAACAACAAAAATGATACTGATATACCTGGATCTACTGACATGGTTTTGACTTGACTATTTTGCTTAATGTGTATTTGTTTTATTGTTTTCTTTTTCTGATCTCTCTTCACTTTGATGTCATTGTATTCCAGCTGCTGCTGTATCCTTCTAACATTAATCTTCTGTATTTCTTTGGCTGACTCTACTTATATTTGCACATATAAGCACAGTATTCCCGTTAGACAATTAGTTTTCATCAAACTTGATCAACATTTAAAAGCACAAAAGTTATAAATGGTCAGCTTTGTTTTCTAGTTCTACTGTACATCATGGATTGGGGATGAAATTTTCTGGCATGTCCCTTTATACAGGCTCTGTTGGGGAAGGGAACAGTGAGCCCTAGAACTGGAAGCAAAAAGAATAATAAAATGAACTTTGTCTATAAAAAAAGACCTACTAGGGGTAAAAACACACACACACACACACACACAAAGAAAAAAAAATAGAAGAGAAAGCAGAAGGCTCTCTAAGGAAATAGAATTTCCAAATTATATGGATTTGTCATTTGCCAGTAATCTAGGACTGTGATTTTCAGACTGTCCTCTGTAGAGCACTTATGTGGAGTCTGAGGAGTTCCTTTTGTGAAATTGTATGGCAGTGATGAAAAATTGAAATAAGAGGTCATCTGACTATCCTAGGACATTTCACTTGGGTCTGGCTTCAAGGAGAATTGCCACCACTCCCTTATATTTCTTTGTCTTGGGGGGTTCCTGCACAAGTAATGAAGTTAGTTTCTCTTTCTTTGATGTTTCTATGCTGTAAAGACAGTTGAGTTTAGTATACTTTGAGAACTAAAATAAGAGGGGAGAGACAGAAGGGAGTGAGTTCAGCAGCAGAATTATCTAAGTCATATAACTTCTAAGTCTAAGTAATGTGGACTTCAAGCAGTTTAGTGAGAATAAATAACAGTAAATGTAAACTACGCTTTTAGTGAGAGATGGGGTTCAGGAGAAATACATGATTTTAAGTACTCCTTCCTCTCACAAGAACAATTTAAAAACAGCAGACTGAATCTGTTTTAAGTTGTTATTCTCCTTAATATTGTGGAAGGAATATTTTTTCATTTAACTGCAGGATGTTGCATTGCAGATGTGTTACCAGGGCATGCTTTTAATTTACTGAATACCAACTGATATAGGAAGGAGGAAGGGGAAGAGTTTTTCTTTGTAAGAGAAGATCTTTTCCTTGACCTAATACAAAAAAAAAAATTACTTAAGTAAATAGTGGTCAAATAAAATTACTATTTTAGTATGATGATGGTTTCCTTTCAAGTGAATTAAATCTAAAAGTGAGACAGCATCATACAGAAAAAACAAATTGTGTTGCACTCCTCTTCTAGATCTATACGCGCTACAAAAAGGGCAAAATACTATGGCAGTGGGAGATGACAAGAAACCTTCTTAAATAAATCTGGAAAGTATTTTTTGTGGAAAAAGCTGCAGAAATGAGATGTCTAGAGGGGAAATGATTGAATATTTGCAAAATGAATGCAACAGACACAGCTATTGAATACTTCAATTAACCATTTGTATCAGAGTACTTAATTTCATTCTGCATATTATACTAGAAATTTTCCTCACTGAATATTCTCATTTTATCTACTCTGAATGCTATGAATTCTGTCATTTTAATTGTGCATTTCTTCATCATATCTCATGTTGAAAAGGAATTCTTAACTGTTTATTTTGGAATTAGTGGAAAATTCTTTCCCCTATACTTCCCAGAGTAAGTGGAAAATGTGCTTCGCTGCTGAAGGAATATACTGATACATATCTATTTCTGTATTTATGCAACACAAAAATGAGGGAATAGGTTAAATCGCAACAACACTGAGTTTTAAAAAAATATATACATGAAACTCCCAAACCTTAAAGGACTGTTAATTACAGGTGCTGAAAGTGTAGTTGTGCAATCTCACTCCCAGCAAAGGTAATTTCACTAATGATATTATTTTCTCTATCCAGTTTTCTAACTTTCCTAACACTGCATCTGAACAGCTCCGCCTTAATGTTTCTCAAAACCAGTGCAGCATATTTCAGTGGAGTAAAACCTTATCTTAATGTAAATTAATGACATGTTTTGAAACACTGGCATTTTCCCGTGAGTGTTTTGTTTGTTATTACTTCAGATTTAGACCAAAGGAAATGCTGTTAATAATGAAAAAGCAAAAGAAGTAGAGGCTTATCTTGGTTAATTGTGAGTTTCAGACTTTGTCTGGAGGTCGTTTTGCTTAGTCATTATTCTAACCAATTCCTCTGCTTGCAGGAAGTAATTCAAAAGTAAGGGGAACAATGAAAAGATGCTCACAGTCAACTGAAGTGATGACTCTTTCTGTTAAGGCTGAGGGAAATGCATGCAATCAAAACCAGAAATTTGGAGAAAGATGTTAGAAAAAAAAACTGTTTCAAATAGAACTAAAGGGAATAAAATTAGAGAAGATTGCAGTAAGATTATGAAAATCGATGTCTGTTAGTGTCATTTCTGTCTACAGTGCTGAACAAACAGCTCTCTTCCAGTAGTTCCACTGTAAAATCTAATGCAACATTTCACTTCATCTCCTTCCTCCTTGCGTCCTGTCTCTCCACTTCAACTAAGGAATGCAGCTGGACACACTTCAAATCTTCCTTTCTTTCTTCTGCCTTGATGATAGTGGTAGCCCTCTGGGATTCTTTGAAATGGCTGGCGAGCAAGGTATTTTGCTGTTTACAATGACTAGCAATGCTTGCAAGCCTACAGAGAGCTTAATTACTTTTTCTTCATCTCTGTTTTGGTATGTGTATAAGTCTCTCAATGCTGAAATGTATGCTCTCTCACACACTCCAAGAAGAAGAGAGAAGCACATTGTGAATGAGCTCATTTTGAACATCAGCTTATGGTTTCAGCAGCTCTGTTGGCTCTGTGCTTGGAGCAGTGGGAAATGTTTTGGCAGCTTGACTGTGTGATTTTTTTTCTGATCCAAATGGGTGAACAGCTGGGATCTCACCATCTTGGAGACAATTGCTTACTGGAGTTCATTTATCTGGCAAACATCATGCTGTAATCTTATTGAATGGTGCTTTATTTTTCTTTCTTTCCTTTTCATCTAAAGAAACGAATATTCAAGTTCAACCAGAGGGTCTTTATTACCTCTAGCTAGCAATTTGTTTTAAAGTTTTTTTTAAAAAGTATTTGTGAACTTCGAGGGACAAAATTTCTTGTGGACATAGTTCAGTGGGTTTTTCTCCTTTGAAAATGGAAATATTTCTTTTGTTGTTCTTTGAAAGCATGCAAACTGTATCACTAATGTTCAGCAGTTATGTGCAGAAGACTCTCAACAGTCTGATTGTGAATTTTTTTCCTTTGCCTGTAGAAGGGAGTTATTGATTGTCCTTAAAGGAAACAAAACATTAAAGCACAGATACTTTTAAGCATTTCTTGAGAGCAATTCTTAAGGTCCTTAAAATGCTTTAATAGAAGTATGGATGGTACCCATAAAGTACATGAAGTGATACTGTGTTATCAGTTGAAGGACAAGCAGTTCACTGCCAGTAGCTCCAAAAATGCCACGCAATTTAAATCTCAGATTTTTCGTAATATTTGATTTAAGTCATATAATGATTTTAACTGACAGTTCCCTCCCGTGTTTCCTGTACTAACTTGTTACTCTTCTGGAAAAGGACACTGAATGACACAGAATACACTAAAACTATTGATAGTACTTATCTGATAAGGAAGAGATGTTCCAGTCTTTTGATTCCTCAGAGAGGAATTCAATTAGCAGTTTATTTCTTTTAGTAGTGATGAAGACAGACATGTTTACGTATTTAAAGAACAGTAGAACTGATTTTACTCTTAAGTCATAGATGTTAATCTTCGGAGTGACTTCTGATTATCTGCATCAGCTGATTTGATTACCTTAGTATAACACATGACCTCTTTGTGTAGTTCTCTTTTGGAGGAAAAGGAGCTGTTTCTCTACATCTGTTAATGAATTCAAACAAGAAAGAAAATAATTCATGTATTATTTATTCTGTTTTGCTTGATTTAAGAGCCTATTTCTGGTGTGTTTAAATAATACTGTTGTTACTTGGACAGCAGAAATAAATTTAATATATCCAGAAGGGGAAATCATTGTAACTACTATCTGTTGTGCTCCTCTGGATACTGGAAGCAAAGAGAATGAACATAGCCTTGTGGCTGGTGGGCTTGCAGTGATTAGAGAAGTATTTTAGAAAGTTAAAGAACCTTCTTTCAATCTTCCTCCTGACTTTAATTTTTATTTTCTGATATTTAAATAGACCTGAAATCATTCCATCTGAATGAGGTGATGGGGTCTTAGGGCTGGAAGAGAGGTAGTGTAGTAAGCTTGATCAGGACTGGACAAATAACTAATAGTGTTTGCTGTTGAGGTAGGAGACTTGTATCTGTGATCATCTATGTCTTTCTCTCACTGTGCTTGAGATGTGACTGTTAAAATAGTTTTACCATTTCTAGCTGGCTTTCATCTGTTTACTTCCATTTTAATTGGCTTAATGTAATCCCTCTCACTCCCTTTGCAACTCCTTCATCCAGTGCTTCTAACAACATCTGTACAAGTTTTTGTGAGCTTAATTTATATGGAATAAAATAAGTGAATGTCTCAGTTCCATGAAGTAGTACTGGTTGCCATTGATCTTTATCTATTGTGGTTTTGTTTGTTCTGTTTTTTTCAGTCTCTGACTTCTCATGTATTGTAGATGTTTTCTCAGACATGTAGGGTTTCAATTTAGATTTGCTACAGTTTCTGTGATTGACTTCCAAGCCTCACAGTACAGAATAGCGGCAGTTCTAGACCAGAAAGCCCATGCTGGCTCTGATTTTCTTGCTAGTCTCATTAAGATAATGTGAAGCCCACACAGATAAGGTATTGAACATCTTCTGTGAGAAAGTGTAGGTGTGCAGCAGTGAATCTACTTTGAGGATGCAGTGGCAAACTAGTTGACTGAAAGTAAGCGTGTGGTGTTTTTTGAGATATTACATTTACTTCTTTTTTGGTCCCTGGGAGATGGGGTAAGATTGTCTAGTCTCAGTGTTGAACTGCTGCTATGTGGGATACTGTGGGTGGCACCTAAAGCTCACATAAACACATGAATTAGATCCTTATTTTCTGCTGTCTTCCAAGGTAATTCCTCCTTTGAGGTTTTTATTGATCACTCACCTTTAAAGAAGCAATAACTTTCAGTCAACCTCTAGGGGTCAAATGGTTTTCACTCCTGTATTACAGCCTCTATTCTCTTAAGCATTTTTAATTAAGTCACTCTTATAGAGCATCCTTGGACTTGATCTGTTCTTGGAGACTTTACTTATACTTGTCCAAAGATGGTCAGAAGAAATTCTTGTCCGGAAATATTTAAGAATTCCTATCATATTCTGAACAATAACTGATTAATAGAAATAAGGATGAAACATGTATTTTTAATCTTTCTCTGTTACCAGTTTTGTGTCAAGTAACCTTACTTTTATTGTTCATACGACATCTTCATTTTTATAAAGTATAGAAGTATTGGATGTCTGTGTTCAATGTGTATTAGAAGCTGGGATGCCTTTGAAGGATATATATACATCGTTTGCTCTGAAAGCAATGCCTCCTATTCATTTCTGTGGGAAGGACAACATACAAAGCGTGATAACATTATTTGATACAGCACGTTCTCAGCTACAGGATACTATTTTTCAGCATAGTCACTGCCATTATCTATTCATTTTTTGCAAGCAATTAACAAGCACCTGCATGCTGGTAGCACTCACAAATCTGCACTAATTGGAGGTGACCCACTGTTTCACTTTTGCTATGATAGTGTAATTGCTAGGAAAATGTTGCCATGCAGTACAGTTTTCACTGTTAACATCCGTTATTTGATCTCCAGAAACCTTCACAAAGTGTTGATGAACGTCAGTGGATACAACTTTTTCCACACTGGAGGAATTCAATGATGCACCTTTGCTTCATACACACTTCTGTGTCAGATGCCAATCTGTCACATAGCAACAAAGTGTAATGGAATATTGGTGGGAAGGTTCAACCCCCATTGCCTTACCACCACCATCTGCCTCTGATGCCATTGGTCAACATAATAAAATACAAGGCATTACTTTTGGAGAAGATGATTTTGATAGTCATGGGACAAAGGGGATGGTTTTAAACTAAGACGGGAGATTTAGGTTAGATATTAAGAGGAAGTTGTTCACTCAGAGGGTGGTAATGTGCTGGAAAAAGTTGCCCAGAGAGGTTGAGGATGCCCTGTCCCTGGAGGCATTCAAGGCCAGACTGGACATGGCTCTGGGCAGCCTGGTCTAGTGGTTGGCAACCCTGCACTTGGCAGGGGGGTTGAGACTTGATGATCTTTGAGGTCCTTTTCAACCCAGGCCATTCTATGATTCT